>NW_010336332.1:27716-53166 GCF_000700745.2 Antrostomus carolinensis | reverse complement strand
TTCTATGATTCTATGATTCTATGATTAGTTAAAACTAAAGAATTAAAAAGAATTTCATACATTTTCAGATAGATTAAATATAGAAAAAGGATGGGTTGAAAGGACACCTTTCACTACCATGCCACTTTTCTGGTCCCTGAAATTGCTAGGTGGGCAACATGACACTCTCCAATGTGACTAGCAAGATGTATCAAGCCTTATACTAGCACGTAAAACTAGCCAAGCTTTTGAGAATAGTGTAATAAACTGGGAGTCAGGAAAGTTGGTTCTAGTCCTAATTGCACTACTTTTCTCCTGTGTCACACTTTAATATGAGCATTTTGCTAGTAACATAATTTGCAGAATGTTTTGAGGTCTATTAATCTCACAGTTGTCACATAAAAAAAGATAGGAAGCTGATATTCTCAGGTATGACTATTAAAATACTTAATGAAGCATACTTGCTAAATATTTTAAAAAGTATTACACACAAAGTAATATGTGGGACACTTTGAGGAAATTCAGATTTAGGAACATCAAGCAATTTTTCACATGTGAAGCCACTGATCAGTTCCTTCTTTTGCTTCCTGTTGTGTCTTTCTGCCCTAAGCACAAATATACAGCTGAATCAACTCCTAAAGCTGTCTCATTTAATTTAAAAAAAAAAAAAAAAAGAGTGCAAATATTTTGTTTTTTTTAAATTTTGCTGTTATTTATTCTATGTGGTATATTTCATACATATATATATATATATATATATATATGATGAGCAGTATATGGACATAGTGTTCTGCCAGCTGTAGAAAAGAAAGAATAAGAGGAAAAATATCCAAACAAACAGTTCTTCTAGAGGCTGTTAAAGGTATGGGCTAACTATACTAGAAAATGTATACAAGTGTCTGAGGTTGATCTCTGGTTTAGTCTCACCTCTGTGTCCAAATTGTATTGTGTCTTTTAATTTATACAAAGTATCTTAAAAGTAGCAGTGTTAGGTTATGTTGTTAAAGGCCCACCTCTGCATGCAGAGAGGATCCTAGAGGCACAGTGGCAGGTGGGGGAAACCCAATAACTGTGTCAGAGAGGTGAGCCCCTGCCCGCCCTCCTCAGGACTGTCCCAAGGGATCCTCAGCCCCATGGACTGGGGGACATCCAGCACCAGCAGTCAAACCAAAAGCTCTCCAGAGCACACAATGACTGTGAAGGGTTATGAGAGGCCTGAAGGTGTGCACGACATTTTATGAGATGCCAGGAAGAGCATTTTGGGATTGCACAAGGCTTATTACAGGATGGTTATGGCAGGAACCAAAGGTAGGAAAAGGTAGAGATGAAGATGATTTGGGCACATGTGTCTCGGGTGCCAGTAACTGGAGAGAGAGGATGTATGGTGTCATAGTTTAACTTGGCTGGCAGCCAAAAACCACACAGCCACTCACTCACTCTCTCCCCCTGTGCCATGGAATAGGGGAGAGAAATGGAAGGGCAAAAGTAAAGAGACTCATAGGTTGAGATAAGAACAATTTAATAATTAAAATAAAATAAAACTTAAAATAATAATGACAATAACAATAACAATAATAGAATATACAAATGAGTGATGCTCACCACCTGCTGGCTGATGCCCAGCCTGTTCCCAGATAGCTATCCTGGAGGAGTGAAAATTCCGATACCGCAATCCTGGAAGACAGAGAGAGTATTCCGATCAATCCTCATTTATATACTGATCATGACACTATATGATACGGAATATCCTATCATACATGTCAGTTTGAACCTGTTTTGCTCCCCTCAACTTCTTCTGCACCCGCAGAGTAGCAAAACACGGGAAGTTGGAAAGTACTTGATTTCCCAGCAACAACTAAAAACATCAGCGTATTATCAACATTCTTCCCAAACCAAATTCCATACTGAATCCAAAACATAGTGCTATTCTAACTACTAAGAAATTTAGCTCTGTTCCAGCTGAAACCAGGACATGTGGGTACATATGCCAGTGTGTGATCACTAGCAAGACACATTAGACTAGCTGGCAAGTAGGAAAGTAGGTTTGGGAACCAGGTTGAAGCACTACTGGAGGGACTAGGAGGTCCAAGGCAGCTGATGGGGAGACTGTGGGTCTGGGGGTCAACTGAGAGACCCATGTGCCTGTGTGTATGTGTGTACAACTGAAAGCTAGGGAATCCAAGGCTGGCTACTGGGTTGACTGGTTGTCTAAGGCCAGTTATCGGAGGGATCCACAGTGTGCATGAGGATGGTGTGTATATGCATGAGGAGGTCTGAGTACCAGCAACTGGAGTGGAGCTGCAGCCTGGGGGATCTTGTATCTCTGGGATCCAGGGGAAGCTACTAGGTTCCTGTGAGTCTTCTTCAAAATTAAATTTGTAGCAACAGATACACTATGAACAATAAAGAAATCTATTATTGAATATCAAAACCAGGAAAGACAGCTAGCAGGTTTAGCCCCTCCATCTGTGAGCTCTGGAGACTTGTATTCTGCTCTCTCGCAAAGAATTTTTTTCCTGAACCCAATAACAACCAGGGTCACTGGAGAGATCTTCTTTCCTATTCTAGAGGAAATTAATTGGATATTTAATTAATAATTAATTTGGATCATTTTCTATTGGTGGAAAATTAGTTGACCTGTTTCAGGATTTGTTCTTTGATACTCACCCATATTATTATCAGTTATATTAGATTAATTTTATTTTGATGTGTTAAAAATATCTGCTTAGAAAGGCAGAATCCAAATCTCATACTTGCTTGCACTTGAGCAAATAAATTTTTTGGACCTATCTGAATATTTCTCCATTCTTTACTGCTGTGACTTATCACAAGTTTTATATAGATATCCTGAAGCATTTTCTGTCGTAGATTTACTCAGTGCACAAGGAAAGAGAGGATTTTCTTGGCATAACGATTGACTTTCCCTGGCAACCAGACAAGGTCTGGGTAGGGAAATAAATGTGTGGGAAAAGGTACAGGGGAAAACGTCTGTATTCTATCAGAGGAAATTGGTAACAGACAATTTTAGAGGAGACTTCAAATACTAGATAAATCTGTTAAGCCCTTTTGCTTACACCTCTATTGCTATTCAAATGTAGTTCTACATCTTACCTGCAGGTATCTGAGCTAGCTTCACCATCTTTGTTCAGATACTGAGAGAAAGTAAGCCTCAAACCCTGCGTATTTTGAAATTCCCTGCGTATTCTGAAACAACCTTCCAATAAGTTCACAAATTCTATGCACAGTCTAGGTGCATAAGACAGATTTTCAAAGGGAGCATCTCACATTGCTCTTGCAAAGTTTCATACTGATATGTTGGTACTGGCGTTCTAAGAAAGTGCATGTGCAGTTGGTACTGATTCACCAGTTCAGTTTGTACAGCATTCTTCAATGCATCTAGAATTTGCCAGACTAAGTATTTTTTCACATCCTTGTTCTGAGTATCTAAAGAAATAAAATGATACGGTCCAATACATCTTTTTGGACAACAGAAATTGCATAACTTTGTAATTCCAATGCTAAATCAAATGAATACCAAGCTCAAGCCAATTATGTAAAGATTAATAAATTACCATTTGGCTAACTGATTGCAAGTCTTAGACATAAGGATTTCTCTTACTGGGGTGACTGAGCATGTTTTCCAACATAATGTATGGCTTGACATAAGTATTGGGTTTTTTAAATGCCCAAAATAGTCAAAAACTATTTTGAAGAAATTAAAAGAGAAAACAGAACTTGTAAAAAAAGGTCCAAAGTGAATTACAGTTCTCTGAATTATTTCTCCATTATGGGTATGTGGAAAGAGTTCTAATATGAAAATAACAGCATCCACATCATACATCAGATTTTTAAAAACATTATTTTTAATTTGCAGTACATACTACAATTTTTTTTTCTTACATGGTCAAAACTGTGAAGAGTTTGTTATATAAATATTCCTCACATAAAATTATTTAAGCAGGAAATGGAAGTATATATTATTATCCATTTGTATAGATAATTTGTATGAGGATGTAGTTATATAAAAGGAATTGGTTGCTTAGAATTATGTCAACATTCATCACTGTGCCAAATTAGTCTAGAACCAAAGAAACACTTAAGCCCCACCTAAGAACTGATAATAAAACATAAGTGTCTTTGGACACTAACAGTCTTGTAGATAAGGGCAAATTTCATGCACAAATCCAAAGATGAACTGATTTTGAAAAACGCTCATTTAAAATATACAATAAATCTTCCTAACAGAATACAGACAATAAATCAACTGCTATGGTCTAAGAGTGGAACTTATCAGTCTTTACCAGCAGTAGAAAATAAGAGGCAAAGGTACTCTCATAAGGAACAGATGGTATAAAAATGTCAGAAACAGGCAGATAAAATAATGACAGAAGCCAAAGGATTCTTTCCTCTGTCTCCCATCCACAAATAAGAAAAAATATTTTGAAATAAAAACCTGGTTTGGTATTTCTTTTGTTTATATAAAAGAATATAAACAGGTATGCAAAAAGTCACTCATTAAGGATTTGTGCTGAGATGTATGCAGAGTAATATGTCTCACAGAGGGCACTTAAATAAATAGGGTTTTTAAAATATATTTCTTATAACTTCTCTTTTCTACCCTAGAATCTATTGGCTCATAGTCAAATAAATACATAAAATGGTGTTGAAGATTGCTTTTGTAAAACTGTCAGTGTTGGGCATTGAATCATAATATTTGTTATAGCTTTTAACCTTAGCCACAGCATGTGAATGGGCAAAGTAGACTCATGAAGAGAGTTTTCTGTAAGAGTCCTTTCATTCCTCTTATGATATTTCAACGATTTTTTAGTATATATTTCATTATAAAAAGGGCAAGAGGCAGAGGCAAAATTTTACAGTTTGATTGTCCTCTCCAATCAAAATGTTCAATAGCTGCAATGAAGTGTATTCTGCTAGCACTGCTCATTTTTGTTCAAGGAATAATAAAAGGGCTACAGATGATTGTATTGCTTACTAAGCCCAGTAGTGCAAGTAATATAGTCTTTATGCTTGGTGTCTAAACAGGGGTGAATTTCACCTAGAGGAAATTTTGGCCTTTTGTACTAGCAATTATATTATTATGAAATATGAGTTTTACAGATGAACTAAATCCCATCTAGAACCTTCACCCAGAAAAAACAACACTGCTGTGCCTTCTTCAGAATTTTTCTATTCCGGAGCTGGCATCCAAGTGTGTACTTGAAAACCATCTTTGATTTTGCATCTACAATAAGCATAACACAATTTAAAAGCATAGATGCCACAGA
Source organism: Antrostomus carolinensis (assembly GCF_000700745.2). Classification (NCBI taxonomy): domain Eukaryota; kingdom Metazoa; phylum Chordata; class Aves; order Caprimulgiformes; family Caprimulgidae; genus Antrostomus; species Antrostomus carolinensis. The sequence continues at coordinate 47,902 of NW_010336332.1, read as the reverse complement.
GCTTAAATTAGAAACTGCTGCTTTTATTAAATTTAGCTACTTTTCCCCTGCAGTTTTACATCAATATTGACTTCAAAGTGCTGGTAGCTTTCATTAAATTGAATTATTTTCTCCTGTAATTTGAAAAGTAATGAGGCAGCTACTAAATGAAGCTGTTGACAAAACAAGAGCAGAGGCTATTAAAAATTACATGGCAAAGTGTGAGTCATAAACAATGAACAGTTAGTGATCAAGGGCAGTTTCTGAACAAAATTGCACAAAACCAACAAAATAAACCATTCTCCTCAGTCATCTGTGTGCATCTGAGAGATGTGAATTCTACCTCATTAATTCTTTTATTTCTTTTTTGTTTCAAGCAGGTTCTATAATGATGCCCTGCTCTTTGTATCCAAGTATCCTCCAGTTGTGCATTAAGTGATATAATAGCATCTGCTCTGATTAACATCTGTTTTGTGTCATTAGTTGTTTCATTCTCACCAGAGAGAGAAGTGGAGTTTTTCTTGTTACAGCAGCATTTTTGGTTTAGTGTGCATTGGAAGTGCCTTTCCAGGGAAAAGTTGTCTTGGATTTACAGACAAACATGTACATATGAGGTTTTATAAACCTGATTCAAAATACTGCAACCAGTAAAGGAAGCAGAGGATGAGCATGATGTACTTTCTGTATTCCTCATTGCTCCACAGGTAGCAGTGTTCACAATAGCTAGAGTTTTCCAAATCCTAAAACCTTTATACCTGAAGTTGATTTTCCTGGATTTCTGTAATCTTTTGCAAAGATGCAGAAAAGGGAAACTGAGGCCTGGTCCTCTTTTATGAGGTTAGGAAGAATTGCCCATTAAAATACAGATAATTTGAGCATACTTTCCTTTGTTCTTGAGCTTTACTTCTCTCTTGCTTGGGGTCAGTGTCAGTTGCTAATTTCATGCAGGAATTAACTTTATCTTTGCAAGTGGTCATTTGGTTGCAGTATAGCTACCCAATCCGATGGAGCTTTTTACCAGTAGCACAAGATCAGTTGAACATTGGACGTATAGTTTTATTGCAAAGTCTTCAAATGAGGAAATGGCTGCACATATGAAGTGATAAATAACAGAAGAGAAATTCCTCATTGGTACTCTTTGGGTATGTCTCCCTTTCCAAATGATTCAGGATAGAAGGTTTGAGTTCCTGTGATCTGTTTTGGTTTTAGGACCAAATATTCACATCATATTTTTACCAGCAAGGAATTTTATGTAATTTTGCTAGTTTTAGTTCAAATCATATGTCAATAATTAGAAAATTGCTGAAAAACCACTTGGCTTCAAGCTTGGTTCCGTCAGAGGGTGCATCTTCAGAGCACCAGTAGTAGACTTCAGTGTACACAGAAAGGCTCCAAGTGTAGGTGTAAGGCAAATTCACACAAAAAATAAACGTCCTCTGCACTTTCTGACTAATGTAGATAGGCCCTTTGTGCACATTCCTTCTATAAAAAAATCAAGCTATCATAACATATTGTCTAAATAATTCATTCTGGAGACCCAGCATTTTTCTGTAATAAACTGTATAATCAAGAGTAAAAAAGAGGTCTGAGAGATTAAGAATAAATATTTGTCCTTTTTGCATGGATAGAGGATATATCTATTGTTGTGGCCAAGTTCTATTGTCCCCTGGGCTGGAATTTTGTTTTTGTGAAATTTTAACATAGTAGCTACTAGTTGGGTGGCCAAAAAATTGTAGGCACCAATGGAGGATGAGTCTCACAAGAAGCAGTGGAAGTGCAGCTTCCTGACCTCAGTCACCTGACCTGAGGTCAAGAAGCTGCCCAATAACTCCTCGTAACACACCACCTCTTCTATCCTTAGTGACAACCATAACAGATAGAGCCCAAAGTCATGGACTAAAAAAACCCTCAATGGACATTTTATGGACAATTATGGACCTATTACAGCCTTTACACAGTGATGATCCATAGATTAAGGGAATGATATCTTTTTATTTATCAAAAGACAGGAAGGGGGATGGTGGTTAATAAGGATGTACTGGATAGCATGGGACCTGAGCATGATGTAAATGGTATGGAATAAGGGGGGGGGGAAGTGGGGGGGAGGGCGGAGAATGTGATGGTTTTGTGTGCATTAGGCTTAAATTTCTTTGTAGTAGCTTCTATAAGCTCATGTTTTGGATTTGCGATGAAAACACTGTTGATAATGCAGAGATGTTTTTGTTATTGATAAGCAGTACTTACACAGAGTCAAGGCCTTTCTGCTTCTCAACCCACCCCACCAGCAAGTAGGCTGGGAGTGCACAAGAAGGTGGGAGGGGACACAGCTGGGACCGTTGATCCCAGCTGACCAAAGGGATATTCCATACCATATGATGTCATGCTCAGCAATAAAAGCTGCTGGAAGGAAAGGGGGGACATTCACAGTGATGGTATTTATCTTCCCAAGTAACCATTACGCGTGATGGAGCCCTGCTCTCCTGGAGATGGCTGAACACCTGCCTGCTGATGGGAAGTAGTGAATGAATTCCTTGTTTTGCTTGTGCGTGCAGCTTTTGCTTCACCTCTTAAACTGTCTTTAACTCAACCCATGAGTTGTCTCGCTTTTACCCTTCTGATTCTCTCCCCCATCCCTAGAGCATTTCCATTAACTAGTGTTAACTCACCACCAAAACCTCCCAGGGGAATCAGCTTCCCGTAACTGCCCCCACCCCAAGTATGTTTTATTTATTATACCCCATCACTGTTTAAAGAGCCAATTTAGTAATGTGACTGTCACCCTGGACCACTTAAAAATATCTGAACTAAATGCAGTAACTGCTGTACTATTAACCAACTCCCAAAGACCTTGTCCATTAAATAAGAAGCCTGTTCATGACTTGTAAATAAAATTGTATCACAAATACATCTTGCTAACAGTTACTGCATGCTTGGCATTTGTCTCTAAAAGTTCTCTGAAACAGGCACTGAACACAGTAATCATTAAGTATTCTTCTTATTTGCTAAACTGCAAGGAGATTTACTCATGAATAATGGTTCTTAATTACGTGTTTCATTGGTGATGGTCAACCCTACTATAAAAAAAAAAAAAAAAAAAAAAAAAAAAAAAAAAAAAAGTATGTGACAATACTATTGACTTTTCTTTCCAGCAGATCATGTTAAATGCTTAGTGTACAGCCCCATGTCTGTAGAGGCCTATGGATCTGACAGGAATTTCAATGATTTTTCAGCAGCTAGCTTGGTAGGAAGTGCAGAGCAATAGAGCTGAACACAACTGGTTGCCTGCTTAATGGACGCTCTCCAAGCTTAGATCTATATAGGGTATGTTATAGATAAAGTACCAAAGAGGGGAAAATTAAAACTGCTAGTTAAGTGTCTAATTTGTCTCTCATTTACTTGACTGTCATTTGATAACTCCTTTTATAGAAGCTTCATGAGGATTAGAGGGGTTTTTTTATTTTGTTTTAAGGACCAGAACATAAAGGAGAAAATTTTTTTCAGTAAGTTTACTAAGAAGAACAACTTTGAGGAAGGACTCAGTGAACACTTGAAAAATAAAACCTCTTATGCTAGCTGAACATGACATTGACAGTAATTGGTTCTCCTGAAGAACAACCTTGTGTAAGACTTAACATTTTTACATTAAAATAAGTCATTGCATCTCTCATGGCATAATGCATTCTGCAAAGCAGGACTACCAAATTTTTGTCATGATATGTATCATCCCTATTTTTACTGTTGCAAGTCATATGAGGCTAGAGCATAGATAGAATGAAGAACAGAGAAAGGAAGAAGGGTAGCTTTATACATGGAACTATTTTCTTCATCTTATGTGAAGTATATGGAAATTTTAATAACGTATTTGGTTCAGTTTCAGAATAAAAAGACTTTTCAAGGGACTATGTTGTAAAATTACATTTTGTAAAAGCCATAGCAGACAGAATGGGAAAAGTCAATCTGCAAAGGCACTGCACTCATTTGTACTGAGCAACCATTATTAAAAACTTTCTTGTGGTTGGAAAAAAGTTAATTCAGCTTTAAAACTGATACATTTTGAAACTGTTTCAGCTACCTATCAGCTTGTTGCCTTTTCTTGGTCCTCCATCTTACCATATCCTTTAGGGCACCATCACACAGCTGTGATCTTTTCATAGACAGCTTCAAGGTCATTGAACCTGTGCTCTGATCAGACAGGATAAAAGTTGGCACGGGGCAAGAAGTTTTGTAACCACACTGTCACCATGCCCAACTTGACAGCACCCGATGAAAAGTTACATACCAGGGCCAGTATCCAGCTCCCCACATCCTTGACCTGCCTGGCCATGAACACTGCTGAGTAAGGCCCGTCTGCAGAACCATGCCCCAGACCAACCTTTGCCTGTCCCCATCCCCAGAGAGGTTCCTGATGCTTGGGGCTGGGGCTGCCCCTGTGCCCCCCAGCTGCCCTGTTCCTGGATGGGTTTCCAGGCCCTGCCCTGCCACCCCAGGGACCCCCCACTGCCGCAGTCCCCTGGGCCAAAGGGCCTTCTGGCCTGCAGGATGCCCAACAATCTAAAAGCCCAGATGCTGATAAACTCCAACTGATTTGATAGAAGGGACTGGTGAATACCAGTGATAGCCTTCTTATCCACCACCAGTGTGGGATGTCTTTTCTAACTGTGGGAGTTATCAACATAGAATCATAGACTGATATGTGTTGGAAGGCACCTTAAAGATCATCTAGTTCCAACCCCCCTGCCATCAGCAGGGACACCTTCCACTAGACCAGGTTGCTCAAAGCCTCATCCAACCTGGCCTTGAACACTTCCAGGGACCGGGCATCCACAACTTCCCTGGGCAACCTGTTCCAGTGTCTCACCACCCTCACTGTAAAGAATTTCTTCCTAATATCTAATCTAAATCTACCCTCTTCCAGCTTAAAGCCGTTACCCCTAGTTCTATCACTACCTGCCCTTGAAAAAAAGTCCTTTACCAGACTTCCTGTAGTCCCCCCCTCAGGTGTTGGAAAACTGCTATAATGTCTTCCCAGAGCCTTCTCCTCTTCAGGCTGAGCAGCCCTAAGTCTCTCAGGTGTGTCTTCAAATGACACATCTAATGGGCACATTTATTCCTGTTCAAACATCTTTAAAGGTATTGCTTTTAATGTCATTGAAGGTAATTTGGATTATATCAAAAACATGAATCGCTTTCTCGGATAAGGGTGGGAGAATTATATTGAGTTAAAAATACTAGTTAAAATACATTGATATAAATGTACTGTTATAGCCTATAAAACTTTGCTCAGACAAGTGCCAGTCAAAGTGCTATTACAATTTCAATAACTTTTCTTTTCAATATCAACCAGTAGTTTACACAGCTACTGCAGATTTCTTTTTGTTCTGTACAAAATTTAAGGTTTAAAATAAAGGCAACCATATTTTTCTTCTCTTCAAATTAGATATTCATTTTGCTGTATTGATAAGTGATTTTGCCTACATTCAAATATGCTTATTTCCTTTTGCCTCTCATTTTAATAAGGCTATTTTTGTTGTGTATACAAATGTCGTAGTTTTGATTCTTTTTTCACTGAGCCTGGCAACAACCAAAATCAAAATTAAATTGGATTGCTTATACATCCGAATAAAAAGGAAACACTGCCTATGGGGATAGAAATAATCATATGCAACTTAAACTACCCCTTCAGGAGCTTATAAATATTGAGGATGTTAAACAATAAGATGTGGACAAAAGACTCTGTAGGTGATGATATTTTAGAAAAAGCAAATGTTGGCATGGGAATATAGTCAGTAATGGAAAGGAAAAGAAGTAAATTCTGTTTCAAAATTGATCATGAGCTCCTACTTATTTCTCAAGCAGGACAATTTTTGTCTCTAAGAGATGAACAATTATTCAAATATATACTTGCATGAAAATGTTGGAAATGTTCATATAGCTCTACATTAAAAGCAAATTGAAAGTGATTCTTGAAAGGGATCCTAAGAGCTATTTAAAGCTCCATACCTATTTCTTTTTTTATATTACTATATTTTTAAATCCTAGATTGTGAGCTTTCTGTGAGTTATTGCTCAAAATCTGTAGAGTGCACTACCACTCTGCTCCATCTAGTGTTCCATAAGGCTTCTCTCACTAATGTGAAATGTAAGGGTGTTTATTTATTTTCATATTTCCAATTCTCTCCTGCTTTGTTTCCTGAAATCTTCATGCTGGAAGATATATGCTCCATTGTATAACTAGGTATTTATGAAATATTTATTTCAATAATAAATTTTTAAAAATACCATCAATTTAAAGAGAGTCTTGTTTGCTTCCTGCATTACCATTTTGTGTTGTTGACCAGGAAATGAAGCTGGGAACAGGAAATCATGCATGCTCTGTTGTATAAGTTTATGGAGGTGACAGACTATGAATCCAAATTAGGTGTCATTTTAAGAAGCTTTGATAATGTTTATTTTCTGTTTGTTTTTGAAGAATGTAGACTATACCATCAGCTTGTGTAAATCAGCAAATTTCCCTTGAAGTCAAGAGAGCTGGCCTGATTGATACCAGCTGAAAATTTGCTTTTAAAAATCATTGTGATTAAACGTTGGTGTTATTTTTATTGAGTAATATTGTTTGCCAAAGTGGAAAATGAAGCAAAAGCTTCATGGATAGAAAAGTATCAGCTATGCATCTCAAAGGCAGCTAGGACAATGGGCCATTACAGGGTGTTGCTTCTTCCACATGACAGTAAATTTAGCAGATTTTGTTTTACTAAAGCTGTGTCCCATAAACCAATAAACTCTGTTCCTTATGCCAGGGCACAAATGTCTTGGCAGAAAAAGGTCAAGGCAGCTATCAGTTCTGTCAAGCACAGAGATTGTCTGAAAGCCAAAGAAACTGTGACTTAATTCCCAAAAGATTCAGGCATGCCAATTTTGAGACCAGTCCACATAAGAGAAAGCTGGGAATGCCAAGCTCAAGGCATATCTTGGCTTAGAGGCCTCTTGCAATGAGACCATTTCCATGTCTGCCCCCTTTGTTTGGGTAACATAAATTCTACTTTGCTTGGAAGAAGATCTTGTATCTTGTGGTACTAATGCTATTAACAGAAGTATGAGGAACCAAGATTAGTCAGCTTTCTATCTAAAAAAGCTGGCATCCAGAGGGATATACCCAACTGTATCATAGCATAGCACTCCAAGAAGATGTATGAGGATATAACTATTGAGAAAAAGTGTGTAGTGCAGGGAATGGAGCAAGATCTGAGAAGAATAAGCCTACTCATGGGAATATAAACAGTCCTACTCATGCTGTTTGAAGTAAAATGAGGGCCAGTCACTCTTATGTGATAGAGAAGCAAATGACCTGCCTATAAGAGAAGTGTTTTGAATAATCTGTGTAACTCTTTGTTAGCCTTTTTTTTCCTCTGAAATAATCTCTCATTTTTTTGAATGTTCTATAATTCATGCCACTTCCTCAAACATTTCTAACCGTGAATGCTTCATTTTCTGTTCCACCAGAGCTGTTCCAGTGAAATAAAAGAAAGACCATTTTCTTACATCAGTTCATTCATCACACTCAAATAGCTCTGTCTTGTTTATGGAGCTAATGTAGAAAAGATTTGGTTTTTGCAGAGTATTATCTCACCTTGTGGTATTGCAAGGCTTCTCACTTTTACATTAAATCTGAGTTGAGCCTTCAGCTGATGTAAATAGGCATGAATAGACTGAGACAATACTTCAGGTCTGAAGAGGTCTGCCACTAATTACAAGCCTGAGTAACAGCCATTTGAAATAGCAAAACCAGTCATCACTTTCAGCAGACTGTCCCATTTCACAAACATGTTCTCAGATGGGTTTTGGGGGCTTCTGTCAGTGGAAATTTGGAACATTGCTTGGAGCTAGATGAAGGTCGCAGACATATATCCAGCTCAAAGAGTCATATGATGAGACTGAAAGATTTTTTATGGAGAATAATATGAAAATATGATGTCATGTGTTTGTCAGTGTCTGTACACTGCCCCCACATGAAGAATGAAAAACATCAACTAATCCCTACTAATCTGTGCATTAAATTTCCTGATCCTGCAGCCACTATATGAGAAGATTATTTGCAGACTAGTAAAAAGTACTAGAAGCAGGACATAAAGAGGATACTTTCTGTCAATAGATCAACACTGTCTCCCTTAAGAACCTCCCAGAGAAGCTAATTAATTATGGCCTTGATGAGCAGACATTGAGGTAGATTAAAAAGTGGCTGAACGACTGTACCTAGAGAATGATGATCGGTGGCACAAAGTCTATTTGGAGGCTAGAAACTAGCAGTGTATCCCAGGGGTCTATACTGAGTCAAAGTCTGCTTAACATCTTCATTAATGATCTGGATGAAGGGGGAGAGTGTACCCTCAGCAAATTTGCTAATGAGAGGGACCTCAACAGGCTGAAGAAATGGGCTGACAGGAATCCCATGAAGTTCAACAATAAGAAGTGCAAAGTCCTGCGCTGAATAGGAGTGACCCCAGGCACCAGTATATGCTAGGGGCCACCCAGCTGGAAAGCAGCTTTGAAGAAAAGGATCTGGGGGTCCTGATGGACATCAAGTTGAATATGAGCCAGCAATGTGCACTTGTTGCAAAGAAGGCTAATGGTATCCTGGACTGCATCAGACAAAGTATTGCCAGCACACTGAGGGATGTGATCCTTCGCATCTACTCAGCACTGGTGAGGCCACACCTGGAGTGCTATGTCCAGCTCTGGGCTCCCCAGTATAGGAGAGACATGGACATATTGAAGAGAGTCCAAGGAAGGAACATGAGCACTAGAGCATATCTCTTATGAGGAAAGGCTGAGAGAGCTGGGACTGTTCAGTGTGGAGAAGAGAAGGCTCAGGGGGATCTTACTAATTTCTAAAAATACCTGAAGGGAGTATGCAAAGAGGACAGAGGCAGGCTTCTTTCAGTGGTGCCCAGTGACAGGACCAGAGGCAATGGGCACAAACTGAAACACAGGGTTATCCATCTAAACATCAGGAAGTATTTTTTTTACTATAAGGGATGGGTGAGCAAGCACTGGCACAGGTTGCCCAGAGAGGTTGTGGAGTCTCCATCCTTGGAGATACTTAAAAACCATCTGGACATGGTCCTTAGCAGCCTGCTGTAGGTGGCCCTGCTTGACCAGATGACCTCCAGGGGTTCCTTCCTACCTTCATCATTCTGGGATTCCATGATCACCCTAGACTTGAATATACCAGAAACTAAATAGCTACCTTTTTTTAAAGATCTTTTCTTACTAAAGCACCTAGCACCAAGATAAGACATTATTCAGAACAGGCAATGCTGATCATTCTTCCACTAAACACATTCAAAACACTGACATAGCTATGATTTTATGATGATGTCATCATTTGGTGAACAACTTGCTTCTTTCAGAAGTATTCTCATAATTAGGAAAAGCAAAGCTATCCTTACCCCAGTTTTTGAAGAGCATTACAGCTATTGGTGGAATTATTCTGTTAAATTATTTATACCAGTTTAACTGAAAAGATAACCCAACCTTTCATTTATCAAATTTGCAGCATTATATCTAACAATAAACATCTTGACTGCTTCATAATACAGTTTGCTAAATTTCCTAGTGCACAAAAACTGCCTGTTAGTATTGTTACTGTGCTGAAGATGCCTTTGTTAACAGGCTTCCTTGTACATGCTCATAGTCTGGCAGGACTCCCTCCCTGCCTCTCCTCTCTGTGATTTCACATGAACATTTCCAGTGACAGAGCCCTGCAAGGAGTCTGCCATCCCTCTAGCCCTGCTGTGCAGTGCAGTATCACCACAGACATCTTCTCAAGATTTTATCTTTCTTTGTAACTCCCACCTTTGACTAGGAAGGAAAAGAGGCATTTATGCTCTTGCTGAGACTCAAAGCAGCTCTGTTAGGTGGGAGGAGAGACACTACTTCTATTTCTCAGTCACTTCTGTCATGAGGCATGAGTTATGATTAAGAGCTGGGTAGCAACTTCAACTGTGCAGTTACTTTTAGTAACTCCAAGGTCAAACCTGGAAGTATACTGAATAACAAGTTTAAGTTATTCAGCTAACACATACTGTTTAGCCAGTAGGTTGGTAGAAGCTATTTCATTTACACTGGCTTTTTTTGAGGACACAAACTGCATTCCTCAGGAGCAGATTATCTTCCTTGAACTGTGAGGATAACCCACATATTATTACACCTTTTATAACTTTTAACCAATGCATATTCTCTGTATTTTCACTTCTAACACATTGCTGTCTAGGAATTTTTATGTCTGGAGAACGTTGCTGATAAATGAACTGGTAGAGATGCGCAGTGAATTACAGTTTGGAAGGAACAAGCAAAGGGATGAGTTTTGAGTTGAACAGACTACAGGAATTTAAGTTCATTTTTAAGTTCTTGATAATTTATTAAAAATAAAATGATGACCTTTATATCTACAAACTTAAATAATTAATTATTTAAACTTAAACAATTCATTATTTAGCTCTACAAATTTAGAGAATCTTGATGATTGTCAGTTTAGAAGACTTCATAAGATGTACTTGCTAACTCATTTAAGCAACTTGGGAAACCTTCTATGGCAAAATTATAAACCAATCCACCCGCCATACTGTCTTCTTCTTACTGGATACTTTGTCCTATTTTCTGAATAATTTGACCGTTGTGATGCATCACCACCAGACTCCTATAGCAGTTCTAAAAGGTACAAGTTCCTCAATAGTCTTTACTTCATTAGAGGACACTGAGAGGTGTAGCTCTGTATTATAAGCAGTTTCAAGGCATAAAGACGTATTTCTGAAACACAACCAGGAATATTTCTTATTTTACCTTACAGTTATCACTAAATAACTTTAAAGCCATATTTGAAAAAATTTATTACAAGTTAGTTTCCTCTGCCAGTCATACAGGCAGGGAAAACAGGTAAATATAACTCAAATGCACATTAATTTAAGTGATTTGTTTGCACAGAGAACAAAGCTTACTGGAAAACTGTTTACAGACAATTTAGGTGCTTGTGAATGAACCTCCAATTTTACATAAGATTTGGCATTTGTGCATGAGTATGCCTCAGTAAGCTATTATCCACCTACCACTCAAACTACAGACAAATTCTCCTTCTCAGCCCCACTGACCTTGGTATTTGCCTATTTTTACACACCTAAGAAAAACAATGAGCTTTGAAATGTTATTTGAAGGTCATTTACTTTGGGATAGCAACTGGACAGTTTTAAAGTACTGAGATCAATCTTTATTAAGATTTATTCTTTGTATTGTAGCAGCACCTATCAGTTCTACTCACGGACCATGTGATACAGGCACGTAAGTTTGTCTCTTAATACAGCAAAATGCCTTGTTTCCTGTAAGAGGCATTTCTCATGTTCTGTGAGACCTCAGCTATTCTAGCCTTTAGCTGCAAATTAGTCTCACTTTTCTTGTTAAAGCCTGATTCTTTGACAGACTATGGATGTTTAAGTTATTCAGTATATTACAACAGACATTAATCACAGAATCACAGAATAGTTTGGGTTGGAAGGAGCCTTTCAAGGTCATCTAGCCCAACACCGCTGTAGTAAGCAAGGGACATCTTCAACTAGATGAGGTTGCTCAAAGCCCCATCCAACCTGAGCGTGAATGTTTCCAGGGATGTGGCATCTATCACCTCTCTGGGCAACCTGTTCCAGTGTTTCACCACCCTCATTGTAAAAAATGTCTTCCTTATATCTAGTCTAAATCTACTCTTTTTTTAGTTTAAAACCACTATCCCTTGTCCTGTCCCTACAGGCCCTGCTAAAAAGTCAGTCCTCATCTTTCTTATAGGCCCCCTTTAAGTATTGAAAGACTGCAATAAGGTCTCCCTGGAGCCCTCTCTTCTCCAGGTTGAACAACGCCAACTCTCTCACCTTGTCCTCATAGCAGGGGTGTTCCATCCCTTTGACCATTTTTGTGCCCCTACTCTGGACCAGCTCCAAGAAATCAATCTCTTTCTTGTACTAGGACTCAGTCTCAGCAGGGCAGAGTAGAGGGGCAGAATCATCTCCCTTGACCTGCTGGCCACGCTTCTTGAGATGCAGTCCAGGATAGGTTTGCCACCTGGGTGGCAAGTGCACATTGCCGGCTCACAGTAATTCCTTTGCCTATGCTTCTGACTAGCCCTAAATGAGAAGCTGGGTTGGAAAGAGCCCTCTGGGGAGTCACAGACTGCCATTTTTATAGGAGTGGTTCTGAGTTTTTGTTTATGTGCTGCACTGACGTGAGATAAATAAGAGCTGAATGTCTTCTGAGAGACCATGGTACAGATGGTGGTTTTCCATAAGTATATTTTAGCTGTTTTGATTGGACTGTACTTCTCCAGGGATTGTAATGAAAACTACGAACTGAACTGAAGCATTAGCAAAAAAGAAGTCCTAAATAAAAGAATGGTATTTTTATTGTGTAGTAGATGCAACAGCACATCCCATTCAAGGTGTAACTTCCTCATTTCTAGGACAAATCTTTAAGCATTACAAAATCATTTAAAAATCCAAAATAAATTTCTTTTAACTCTTAGAAAACTGCTTTAAAATTATGTAGGCTTTGAAGCTACCAGAGCAGAAACTTCCAAATATAAATTGTTTTAACATCAGTGCTAAGCAAAAAAATCACTGGATCTGCACAATCTGCACATCATTGAACAAGTTTGTTATAATATGCTTAAACCCTCAATCAGTGGCAGAAGGGCAAGGTTTTATCTGCAAGCCAGCAAACCCATCTGTTTAGTTATTCCTTTTATTTAAAAATGCAAACTGACCTAATTTGCCCCATAATTCTTACTGGGTAAGAGAGATGGGCTCAGAGCATTTCACAAAACTATTCCTTGGCTCCGTAACAGCTGTGCCGGAGCAGGACTATCACCTCCAGTACAGCAAACACTAAATCAATTCATACAATGTACTTCTTTGTGTACTGAACTGGGTTAAATCCAAAATCTGAGACTAAGTCCTTTTGCATAAAATGATTGCTCTGTTTCTGTGCTTAGTGCAGCCTGCAGCCCCAAAGGTCTTGGAGTCATTCTGACACAATAAACGAAACACTTATTCAGAAGACACGATCTTTCAGTAGGAAAAAAAACCACCCACCACCACCAAGAAACAGATGGATTTCAACAGATAAATAAGGAATGAAGATTGAACTGACTACAGGGAGATTTATTTAGAAACTGTTTCCAATTTATCTTTGGGATGTACAGTAGCAGCAATTTATGTGAAGTCAAAGCCAGCTTGCTATTTACATTGCATATAAACAAGCCTAAGTGAATATTAAGCGACTGAAGTACTTGGTTTTCAAACTGTAGGTTAAGTTTGGAAGTCTTACTACCTCCTAGCACTTTTTGTTTCTTGAGTATCCTAAAAATAATTAGTATTATTACAAATTCTTAGGAGTCTCTCAGCCTGGAAAGTAATTCCAAAAAGATATGCAAGCAAATCTAATGCAAGTTCTTGTATTATTCTAAGATGATGTTCCTGATAAAGATATTGTCTTCATAAACAAAATTCACTCAGAACTAACTGCAAACACATCTAATGAAGTTAGATGTTTGTTAAACAGCATAAGCAGTCTTCATCTTAAATAAAGTTTCAAGATTATTGCTAATATTGTTAGTGTTAGCTACAGCAATTTATGTTCAGCTGAAATAAATGGGAATTCTTTGAGCAACTGAATTTCTTACTAATCAGTACGTGCTGACATTTTTATTATAATGCTCATACTTTAAATGAAACTAGTGAATTTAAAAGCCACTGGCAACTAAAGTCTTCTGTGTGCTTATTAAAAGATATAGTATTGCAAACTTATTCATGTTGTTTGGCCAGTGTATCTGTTCTTAACCACCAACTCTGCTGCTAGCCTTCAGACACTCACCCCATTGTTAGTAAAGACAAAAACTATATTGGATACAGCACTGGAGGCAGACACTGAATTGAATAACTAGGGTAATTATTGCAGAAATCAATGTGAATAGTAAGACATGGATCATCATGACTGGCTGTTTTGGTTGCATATTCTTGCTTTCCTCCTTTGGTCTTTCTTATTTTCCTGTGCCTTACTGTATTGGGCTGGTCTGACTGGGGGGCTTTTGCTAGGTTTTGAAAATTTAAGATTTGTTATTAGTACTTTTTGCAAAGTGCTATGATGGTTTAATGATGTAGGCATCTGTCTCCTAGCAAACAGGCTAAGAAGAGTAAGACATTTAACACAGATCATTGAACAGCTGATGGCAAATTTCAGGTGTCACATTATCATCCCATGCTAACATGGAACAGTAATCACATTTTATTGTATTTTTCTCAGCCCCCTAGTACACGACAAGGACTTCTCATTTAATAACAATAAAATCAATAATATCAATAGTGACCACATTTAAAATAGTATTTCCATCATTTATTCCTGACAGTAAAGACAGGCTAAAGCTAAGGCTGACAGCATGGCTTCTTTTCCCATATGCACACTGTGTGTCTTTATAAAATCATATGTAATTTTCTGAATACTAAAATATGGTATCATTTGTATATCTAAAGTCCTGTAAGATGCATATTATACACTGAATGAAACAAATCTTCATGCTTTTCATTCCTTATATAACTCCCTAGAGTTCCACAGATGCTATAAAAAGCCTTAAAACATAGAAGTGTGACAGTACAGTACTTCATACAGTATTTATATAAATTTCCAAACAGAATATTACACTGTATGAATAATCTTTGTAACTTCCAAATATTTACATTTCTAAATCTGACCCTTTGTATGACTACAGAAACTGCAGGAAATAAACTTACCCTTGTGTATTCACAGGAAGTTGGGTTATCTGAGTTTTAAGCTAAATTCAAAACATACTTCAAAAGCAATTGCCACACAGAAGACACTGTTTATACGAGTAACTTGGTTACATCTCTGCCATATGAAGTAAAGTGCCATGCATTTTCATGAGCATAGGTATCAATACATGCAAAAAAGCTGGTGTTACATTTCTTCTTTTAAATCTGCTGAGAATCCATAGACAGTGGACAGTCTGACATTTACCAAAATCTGGTAAGTTTACACACATGTTAGTCCAATCTGTGTTTCAGGCTTGGTTCCAAAAATACTTTCTGTATCATGTATAATTCCTAGATCATACGATCTCCTATTCAAAAATCGGAACACAGACACGAGGAAGCCTATAAACACTCTGAAATTCCTCAGTATCCACAAAGTTTAGGAAAAGTTTCTTAGTTTCCTTAGTTTATGTCCAGCTAGGACTATGAGCTGTCTGCTGACATAAGTATGGATCCCAAGTTCCTCAAAACTAAAGTATCCTCATATAGCTATCAAATGGTAAGAGCCTGTTAAAGAATTATCTGTTTGGGTCTGACCACTTTCTTTCATATTAAGTTGTGTTTGGTTATGAAATTAGCTACTCCAGCTGGAAAGGATGCAGCACAGTGGAGAAATGCCTCAACTGATCCTTACTGAAAACCTCACCAGGCAAGCGAACTATGCTTGACAAATACTTGACTCCTTTCCAAATTACTCCTATGCTTTTCTTTTGAAAAGATTCCTCATGGAGCAAGTCGTAATGGGAAATACCACAGGATCATAGAAGAAGGTTCATATGTATTCTTCCCTGCTTCACACACATTTTCAAGGCCCTATGGCATTTAGTGGGCTTACATTTCTTGATATTTTAGCCCTTCCAAAATTATATATGGTAGATATCAATGTACTAAAACAGCTTTTTTTTTTTTTTTTTTTTTTGTCAGAGAATCATTATGTATTAGTTGTAATAATTCCTGTTGGCTACTTATAGGTCTTTCCTGGGAGGCAAACTAAATATTATGAATAGCATAAATTAAGCTTTACTTTCTTATTGATTATTCTTTTTTATTATTTCAAGTTGAGAACATAATTTTGTAACCATTTGGTTAACCAAATAATTCTTCATAATTTAATATTTGACTTCTATATTTTTTAATTAGGCTACAACAAATTTGCTGGTGCTGCTAGTTACTCACTTGGGCTTTCTGTGAATTAGTTGGGACCATCTGGCGTACAGTTGCTGCTGGTGCACATAAAAATACCGATGTGTACCTCCCACTCTACAAGTGCTTGGAAATGCCTACTCATTGACTCACTACTTACAGTAAATATAGACTTTCTCAAAAAGCTGATGTTAGCTGGAATATAGGATAGAATCATTGCATGTGAAAAAGTAACAGGACTCCAAAATGTTTGCAACAGATGTGAGAAGAGTTACTCACCTCCCTTTCCTCTTGTCACTATGCTCATTAGTAGAGCTGCTTACAGCAACCATTCACACATGTTGGAAATAACCCCCACTCCTCCTCCCACCGAGCTTTAACTTGTTGTTATGGCGCAGGAACTCCCAGCAAATATAGGTGGGACTTTACAGATAAGACAGAGCAGCAGAAGCAAAGATACACAGCAGAACAAAAAAGACATCAGGACCAAATGGAGGAAAAAGGCAGAAATTTGGTGTGGTAACTGCTTTTCCACTGAGACCCAAATCACTCATCTGCTCAAAGTAAGAGAGCTGTGGTTTTGACTGAAGGAGTGACTGCCTTGTTTTTTCCCTCACCCCAGGTTCTCTGCTGCCCAAAGAAAGGGGTGCACCTCACTGCCTGGTCAGAGGAGCAGGGAGCTAGCTCACCACCCAGGCTCTGCAGCACCCAACAGGCTTCACTTCCTGTGGGCTCCTAAGGCAACTGCTGGGGACCATGGTGAGCTGCTGGATGGCAAGGCCAGTCTGCAAGTAAGTGTCCTACCTGTGTGGAAAGGGGCACTACAGTTGCATTCACACTGTTTTGTTTCAAATGGCTCCTTCAGCAGTTCTGTTTGTCCTTTATTTCAGAAGTGGCCTTATTCCAGTTTATGTTCTGATAATGCCAACTGTAGGTATTGCAAGGGCTTTCTGTGTTACCGCTTTGGTGCTTTTAAGAAAAGGTGGTCCAAGCCTATCTCAAGCCTTGAGTGACTTGGGAGTCCCATCACAGTCCAAATCTACTTGCACTTTGGTTTAAATTCTGAAAAATGGCTAATGCCAGTATTGCAAAATCTATATAAAGCTTCTTTCAATGCCCCTCGTCACTACCTGCAAAAAGGGGAGCTATACATCAAAGACTCTCTGTCTCCCTCATCAACTAAACAGATTTCCCAAACGGAACTCCCAAGTTGACCATTAGTCTTCTGAGGCAAAAAAAGCATGTGAATAATATAAAAACCCGCTTATTCCCAACAAATGTAGCGAGGAACATTCACACTAGAAACATTTACCGCAACAGCAAACAGTTGGACTGAATAAAAGGTGGTGGCTTTTTTATAATCATTTCCTGACACAGAATTCCGCATTAAAATGAGATAGCAATCTGTTCCCAAAGATGCTGGCCAAAATATGAAGAAATAACCAGATTTACCCATAAAATTCCCAATGCAATTAATGGAAGTAGTGTGCCTAAATTGCCTTTACAGATTTTAGAACCTCAGACTATGTCTACTGCTTGGTCCTATACTTGCAATACTTAGGTCAGAAAAAAAAAAAAAAAGAAGTAGATTTTGGATGGCTGTTATTTTTTTCTTCTTGAGACAGGTCAAACAATTAAAAAACGAAGGCTGTCAAAGGTACTCTTACTATGTAAAGTAATTTTATTCAAAACAGATTAAAAAACTAACAAAGCTTGCCTAACTACATGAGGTAGTACATGTAGCAAAACAGGAGGCAGAATATAGTATTCTGAAGTATGAAGAATACAAATAAGTTTACAAGTTGGAAGGAAATAAATTCAACAACAGAAACAAAATATACCAAAAATAAAGTTTAACAGCTTTTCAGTCTTAAAGCACCAATACACTTTTCATAGAAAGAAACATAGTATCACCACTACATGTTCTTCGTATACCATAACATGGTAAAATTAATGCACAAGGCTGTTCACCATAAATGAGTTTTTAAAGACGGTGAAGCAACAAATGACGTAATTGTCACTAGGCTCCATACCACTATACTTCCTGGCCTGCAGGAGTATTTGCCAGGTCATGAGGAGCAAGGTTAGCCTTTGTTACCATTTTCTTTAAGTTTTTCTTGAACATTTACCCTCATATTAATGTACAGTATATGGATACCATGCACAGCTTAAGGCCTCAAGCTTGCAAATTTTTATGTATGTGTATAATTCTACATTTTTGCTGAAACCTAATTTAGGTAAATTGAAGGAGTCACATGGTAAAAATAAAGCACGGATGTGTGCAGATCTGCATTACAGAACTGATGGCTTATTCTTTAATTCAGGTTATTCCACTTCTCAATATGAATATTTTCTCAGATCCTTCAAGGTTATATACGTCTATCTCTCTCACCCATCCCAAGATAGCTGAATATCTGTGAAGGACTGGGCCATAATGAATTGGTTATCTGAACTAAAGAGCTTATTAGCAGCATCCAGTAAACACTTTATTTATTAACATATTTAAGAATAATAAACGTGAATGGCCCAGTCTCTTAAAAATATTTCTTAAGAGGAAAACATGCTAATATGGCCCAGAACTTCCCTATATTTTGTATTTTCCATTTTACTTCAAAATAGGTATTTGTACCTATGATTAGTGTGAAATTTAAAACAGTCTAGCTCTTCATTTATGCTTGCACGGCTAATGCTACTGTAAATCATCAAAAAGTTATATATATTTCTATTTTACTTTAAGGCATGATTTATTATATTGAATTATTGGGATGGCTTCTTTTATGTATATTGGAAATAAAAACTCAGGCCTCCCTATGGTGTAGTTTTAAGGTTACTGTTAGTGGCATATATAAAGCACCATACAATAATATATTCATATGAAGAAAACAAAGAACATTTATGAGCTTTGAAATAACTGTATAGGAGTAACTGCTAAGAAAATATAGCAATATTTAACACAGGATTCAAAATATTGTTATATATCATTATAGATTTTCAAATGATTTTTTCTCCCATGTTTACTTTTACAGATTTTTTCATTAAGATATATATGTAACTTAAACTTTTTGGTGTAAAGCAGTATACATCTTCTGTACAATAATGTTACACCTTTATACAAATCTTAGGAATGATAAGAAATGGCCTTTATTATTCTCTTCCAAGTGCTCTGGTTTCACTTGCCTGTTTTACGTTTTACTTGCTACCTTCAAACAACAGCAAATACTCTGAATGCCTTGCTTCCTGGAGGATTCTGTAAACTGAAACATAAAAACATTCCTGATGTTATTTTTAAGACTGTAACACTCCAACAACACCTTTTTTGAATTGTGAAATACAATTCTAGGATCCTGCAACTCTTCCTGTGACTACTCATAACTTCAACTATCTAAGAATATTTTAAAAATCTGTTAAAAATAAAAATTACATAAATTTCAGATTAATTTTTCTTCCAAGCAGCTTATTAGGAACAAATCATAACATTAAAAAAATAAGGTAATCCTTTGCGATGAGGGATTGTGGTTTAAAGAATAAAGCTCTATTTAAGTACAATACTAAAAAAAGTTTTTAGGAAAAAAAGAAAGTATGCATCTTACGCTCACTACTCTAATAACTATATTTGCATACTTAGGAGACCACTTGTTTGTTAGTTGCTTATATGTTGAAGAATAGATTTCTTAAGAGAATCAGCATTTCACAAAAACAAAGGAAATGCCTTCTGAACAGATAAATATCTGGCTTCAAAAGAAATGAAACAAGAATACCCAACTGCAATGAAATTTTGTTAGGATACATATTTTTGTCTTATAAACTGAACTAGCATGTCATATTTAATGGTTCCATTTTTTTCTCTTTTGCAAACCCTATCTGAGGTATATCTGTAAAGGAAAGGGAAATGGAGGTGAAAGTAAGGAAGGGCACAATGAAACAGGTTGCCTGCAATGGCATTACAGTCCACCTTCTGCTTCACAGAAAACTCGCATGGGACTGTTTTCCAAACTGCTGACCTTCCAGATTTTATCAAGACAGTAAAGTACAAATAATGATTAAATTTGCAACACTTTTCCAGGTTACATTTCTACTCAATGAGGAGATTCAGATGGAGAACAAAAGTGTCAGTAAGGAAGCACTCTTCCTGAGAGAACTGGATGGTCCTGGGGAAAGGCCAAAGAATATGTAAATTAAGTAACCCACTAAGCAAAGGAAATCT
>NW_010336332.1:24387-27674 GCF_000700745.2 Antrostomus carolinensis | reverse complement strand
AAAGGCATCCCCCCATACTAATTAAAAATAAGAAAAAAATCTCCATCTTTTCCTACTTCCAAGTTCTCCACAGAAACTTTTGGAGGTTTTTTACCACAGAAATTTCTTGGAAAGTCTATAGTTTTAGAGGTATGAATCATTCTTGGCCTCACAGGACTAAAAGAGTGGTACAATGATTTTTTTTAAGGTAATTCCTCTTTCTTCCTTTAGAACCTGGAGAACTCTTTTGGAGATTAAATTTAATCTGCAACATGCCATGCATTATCATTATAGAACACATAAATACACTAAATACAACTAAATGAACTTTCACAGCATCTCCATGTCTTTCAGAAAAACACTATTCAAAACAGTCAAATCATTAAAAAAAAGAAATTTAAAAATATGTTTTAATGATTGTGATTTTTTTTTTATATATTATTTATGATCCAGGTTCACTGGTTCCATACCATGTAAATCAGTAATGAACATTTCACCACGAACAAATTAACTTGCATCAGCTACTAGTACCCATCTATTGCAGAGGGGGTAGTGATTTATTCTGTCCTCTAACTTGGACAGAATAAATCACTAATGTTAATTTTAAAAAAAAATCAAACAAAGCAAAGGCAATTATCTTATCAAATATTGTGTTAGTTGCAACAGAACAAGCAAAGTAAACAAGGGGGTTATTTTATTTCTTAAGCAGCTTTTTAGAATAATGATTTAGAAGCTTAGAGGAGGCAGGCAGCTCTGGTACCACAGCTTCTCCAAAGTCACCACAGCTGTTACACAAGCTCTGTAAATCACCCACGTTGGTCTATTTGTATGGTTTCTAGCACTGCCCCAGGTACAAACAAAAACAATGCAAGACTGTAAATCTTATTGAGGTGAAGGGTAAAGTGTAATCTTTGAAACTAGGCTCTGTACCTTTCTGAATATATCCCATTTTGAAAGGAAGCAATGTACACCTTTCTTTTGTCTACTGGCATAACATCAACATAGCCGCCCTGGTTGCGGACTACTCCAGCATGTACTGCTGTCCGGCAAATACTGGATATCTAAGAAAGAATGAGAAAAAGATTAGTTTTCATTCATCCTTTTATCTCAAAATTGTTTAGAAGAAAAATAATAAAGACATTTATACCAAGTTAGAGGAAACATGAAATAATTAAATTTATTGCGTGACTGATTTTATCAATCTTACAGTATTTCAGTCAGTTTCATAGGAATTAGGTCAATTTATAGGAGTACAGACTCTTCAAAGATCTCCTGCAGCATCACCCCAAAATAATTTTTTTCAGGCTATTTCAGTTCAAGGATCAGGAACGTCTGAATTCTTGAATCTTCGAATCCATTTTGAAAGGCTCTATCAGCCTCCATTTCAACACCAGAGAGGTAGTAAAACTCAACCTCAGTCCCATTAATTATAGATCAGGAAATTCAGTTTCGTCTCCAGCCAGAGCCAAACGGGAGAACCGTAGAACAACAAAAACACAGTGCAGTCATTCTAGAAGGATGCTTTACCCCAAAAGTGAGGGATAGGCTGCAATAAATTCATCTCTAGGTGCAAAACCTCAAACAGCAGTGAAATGATCCATATTCAAAGGGAACGCCACAATTTCCTATCCAAGCATGGGCAAATATTAAAAGCTAATTAGATTAAAGGTATAATCTGAACATTAAACAGAAGACAGATGTCTAAAATCATCCCTTAGCTATGACAGTTGATTAATGCCAGAATAATGGCTTTAGCTCCTTAACTCTGAGTGAGGAAATAGAGTCAGGGGGTAAAGATGTCAAAATTGCTTCAAAAGAAGGATTTTTAAATTACAGTCTAATTCCACAAACTTTACACAGGCAAAATTATCTGTGATGTTAACAACAGTTTCATCAGAGTCACACCTACATTCTCTGGCCACTAATTCCTCTCATGAACCTATGTAGCATAAATAATATCCACAGAAGGATTACTCAGTGACAATCTTGATAATGTTTGTTTAAATAACTGACTTAACCTTGCAGTCCTCTACCACTCTTTAAGTATTTTAAAAATTAATCGCTAGAGGAATGAAACTTCTTAGATACTCCAGAATTTAGGTCTCAATCTCCAATACACAGCACAGCAAAGTTATTCACAGCTACAGTGAATCTCCACTTGAAGCCAAGTTGTTTTGTGGAAAAAGTCTTCGCTGTCTCTCCTCAACTGACCTTAAAAACTTAGCCAATATAAAAATCAATAGCTGGTCACACAGACCACTGTTTAAACAAGAATTGCATTTCTTCCAGTTATAATTGGAATAATTTATATCTGTTACTGTAGCTATTTTGTAATCTCAATGCTATATAAAATCAGGAATTTAAAATAGCAATGATTTTCCTACTCTCATTCCAAGTACAGAACTTGCCAGTTTCACTGTTATATAGTTTGTCTTTTAATGTTACAATATTTCTAGAAGCAAAGTTTTGAAATTGTTTATGCAAATAATCTTCTGCAAAGATGCTTTAGAATTTTTTCTCTTCCCACTGCTGCCTTCAGTTCACATTGGAGATATAAAAAAAAGCTAGAGGTACGACTGGGGTAAAGAAAGATCAAAGTTTGCCACCTCTGTAACAGTAACCAAGATTGTGTACATCGTTAGATAGGTAAGATACCTTTACAATTGCATTTGACTGTAGCTAAGACACTGACTGTTCCAAAGCTATTTAGAAGTTTCTGGTCAAGTGAAAAAGAAAGGCAAAGTCAAGGGATGGAGATTTTGACAGCAGACTGGCTGACTATTTTTGGAAGCTGTTTCCAGTAAAGGATGGAGTCATTGTTGGTACCATGGCTGGTTACTGGATCAATGAGTAGATGAGTAGTTGTCCTGGTTTTGCTAGGATAGAGTTAATTTTCTTTCTTTTTAGTAATTAGAAGAGTAGTATTTTACTTTCAATGTTTCAGTTCAGACATATCACGAGAAGAACTTTGATAACAATACTTGTGTTGCTGCAGCTCAAGGCCACCGTGTTTTTTTGCTCCTTCACAGCTGCATTAGGACTGGGAGGGGGGAAGCGCAGTGAGGAGCAAAACCCAAAACTGGCATCTGGTTGTGCCAATGAAATATTCCATATCATATCACGTCATGCCAGTACATTAACCAGAGATGACCGGAAGACGGGGCACTTCTCTCGGGGATCGCTCGGGCTCACTCTTCCGGGGTTTCGGTTCGGGACCGTCTCGGCTGCGGGATCGTTAGCTGGCACAGGCTGGGAATTGGTCAGTGGGCGGTGAGCACTGTGTATCACTCATTTGTATAGTCTGTTAT
>NW_010336332.1:1283-24282 GCF_000700745.2 Antrostomus carolinensis | reverse complement strand
GGGCGGGGGGGGAGGGGGATAGAGCGGGCTGTGTTTGGCTGCAAGCTGCAAGCAAAAGGGTGAATCCACCCAAACCACCACAGTAGTGCTAGGCTAATGCATAACATTTTAAAGCTAAAGGCAAGACACTTGTATAGGATATGTGAAAAAGGAGAGGTCAGAAGAATCACACAGAATCACATAATGGCTCAGGTTGGAAGGGACCTCTGAAGGTCATCTAGTCCAACCACCCTGCTCAAGCAGAGACTCGTAGAGCACATGAACCAGGATTTTGTCCAGAAGATTTCTGAATATCTCCAGGGAAGGAGATTCCGCAACTTCTCTGAAATTTATGCCCATTGCCTCTCATCCTATTATTGGGTGCCAATAGGTGCTCAATGAGAAGAGTCTGGCCCCTTCCTCTAGACACTCTCCCTTTAGATATTTATTAACATTCATCAGATCCCCAGTCGTCTTTTCTCCAGGCTGAACAGGCCCAGTTCCCTCAGCCTTTCCTCACATGAAAAATGCTCCAGTCCTTTAATCATCTTAGTCACCCTTCACTGGACGCTCTCCAGGAGTTCCATGTCCTTCCTGTACTGGGGAGCCCAGAACTGGATACAATACTTCAGGTGGGTCCTCACCAGGGCTGAGTAGATGGGGAGGAGAACCTCCCTCAACCTGCTGGCAACACTATTCCTAATACAACCCAGGATACCATGAGCCTTCCTGGCCACAAGAGCACCCTGCTGGCTCATATTTAACTTGTCCACCAGGACTCCAAGGTCCTTCTCAGCAGGGCTGCTTTCCAGATGAGACTGGAGAACAAATGTACATACTTTTAAAATATATGAACAATCAAAAGGGTATAAATTCATAATTATGAACTAGCTGATAAGAATACAGATTAATATAGTATATCATAGTATATTACAGTAAATTATAGCATATAGTTTTATCAATATATATAGAATATAATTGTTTGAGAAAGTATTATCTGCTTTGAGCTTTCAAGAACTTCTCATTGGCTTTGGAATTTTCATAGAATCATAGGATGGTTTGGGCTGGAAGGGACTTGAAAGATCATGATGATCTTTAGATGATCTTTAAGGTCCCTTCCAACCCTTACCATTCTATGATTCTATGATCATCAAGTTCCAATCCCCCTGCCATCAGCAGGGACACCTTCCTCAAAGCCTCACCCAGCCTGGCCTTGAACACTCCCAGGGAGGGGGCATCCACAACTTCTCTGGGCAACCTGTTCCAGTGTCTCACCACCCTCACAGTAAAGAATTTCTTCCTCATACCTCATCTGAATCTCCCCTCTTCCAGTTGGAAGCCATTAACCCTTGTTCTATCAGTACCTGCCTTTGTAAAAAGTTCCTCCCCAGCCTTCCTCATCTAAATGGAATCAGATTCCAGTACTGATGCCCTAATATTTCCTAAACTTAATAATATTATGGCATCCTGACCACACTTCCTTGAACTGTTAAGGAGCACCTCCTGATCATTTAAGCAGAACAGGATTTCACACTTAGGTCTATCACAAATTTCAGCATATAACTGGTAAGCTGATTTTACATTAGCAGCCTTATGTCACTTTCTGGAAGTCTCCATCAGAGATTTGGGTTTTTTTCTTTAATTTTTATGAATTCATTCCAAAGGATATACACAGCAGTATTTTTAAGTTAACATAAACATTTCATACAGCATTATATGACCTTGCTTTATGGCTGTGCTGTGAACCCTCTGAAATTCATTAGCATTTAACAGATCATAGAACCTGAATACCAAGCTGCTTAATTATTTTCCTTCTTCAGCTACTCAGCAAAATACCAAATACCTACCACAGCATAGCAGTACATTGCAAAGGCATTTTAACCACAAGCAGCTCTCCCTTACCATCACAAGACTATAGAACTATTTAATAGCTTTTTTACATCATATTGTCTATTTTTTACCACAACAGAGAATTATGAATACTTTTGCACAAGTATTATGGAAACATTTCCATATATGGAAAAAATTAATATGGTCAAAGTCCTCAGATGGTATAATATTATACAACTCCATCAAATTCTTTAGATAAAAGACCTTTGTTGATCTCTAACTCCCAAAAGGAGGCTCAATTTTTTTGTAGAATTGCTCAATCAGCACCCATTATGTAGAGTCACTACTGGTAAGAGATGATCTTTGGGAAAATATTGCCTACTGTGAAAACAACAGGATAAATATAAACCTTAATCTCTATACAAATTCTTTTAAGGCAACTGGAATGTGGTTAAGAACTTCTACCATATACCCATCTAAGGTGGTCCACTAAAATAAAATTTTACCAAAAAAATGAAAGCACATGATTGGGAAAAGCCAGCACGGAGTCACCAAAGGCAAATCATGCTTGGCAAACCTGACTGCCTTCTACGACAAAGTAACCAGCTTGGTTGATGTGGGATGAGCAATGGACATTATCTATCTGGATTTCTCAAGGGCTGTTGATACAGTTCCCCACAGACTCCTCCTAGAGAAACTGGTGCGTCACGGTCTGGACAAGTAGTCTGTGCAGTGGGTGAGGAACTGGTCTCTTTTTCAAACTGGCAACCTGTCACAAGTGGGGTCTCCCAGGGATCGATACTGGACCCAATGCTGTTTTATATCTTCATAAGTGATCTGAATGACAGAATCAAGTGTACCCTGACGATACCAAACTGAGTGGGGAAGTAGACACTTTGGAAGGGAGAGCCACCCTGCAGGAAGACCTGGATAGGCTGGAAGAGTGGGGTAAGTAGAACCTTATGAAGTTCAACAAGTTCAAGTGTAAGGTCTTGCACCTGGGAAAACATAATCCAGGAGTGCAGCACAGACTGGGATCTACCTAGCTGGGTAGCAGCTCAGTAGAAAGGGACCTGGGGTTGCTGGTGGACAACAAGCTCAATATGAACAGTGTGCTGCTGCAGCAAAAATGCCAACATGATGCTGGATTGCATCAACAAGGGCATCACCAGCAAAAGAAGTCATTATACCACTCAGCGCTTGTCAGGCCACACCTGGACCACTGTCTTCAGTTTTGGTCGCCACTATACAAAAAAGATGTGGACAGGCTGGAGAGCCACAAAGAACAATGGAAAGGAATAGACATCTCTATTCATCTCATACTGAGGTAGCCACTCTGAAAAGGTCAATGAATTCAGCTCTGCAGATGCCTACTTATCTCCTTTACCACTACACTACATGTACTACAAACTACTATAAACATAAACTAGAATAGCATCTTCAGTGCAGCATCTGAAGTTGATATAAAGACTCTCATCCCTGTTCCTTACCTGTATTTATGTCCATTTTTTCCTAAGAGCAGTATGGCTGCACACATTTCTATACAATGGAGATTAATAATGAGATAGTACATCTAAACTAATTTTAAAGCATAAGTCTGTAATACTAAATAAAGTCACCTGGGACTGCTCCAACCAAAGCAAATAGATATTCTGAAATTTTCTCCTGTGTAAGTTAGACAGAAATCGGTCTTTTTTCTCCTACAACAAAGTCTATTCTAACTCACTGGGGAATGTTGGCTGTAGACTGATTGCAATCACAGAATTGAAAGAAAATAGTCTTCCACAAAAGGACTTTCATTGAATCCATTTTCACTGCCCCTCTTATACACATTAAGGACCCAGTTCTACATGCACAAATCAATTTAATTCATTAACTGAAAGTACTTCTCACACATGTAACACTACTTATGGACAAGAGCGTTTTCAGGACAAGTTACACAGGTAATCTAATAGACATTAGTTAGTTTCAAAATAATGATGAATAAATATTTGCATACTATTTTCACATATTTCAAAATGCTGGAAAGTAGTCAGAATCATCATCTGACCCAGCTTATTGCCATAATATTCCTTATGATAGCTAAAAGACAGCTAAAACATACAGTTTACTGGCAAAAATGTGAACTGCTCTCTCTGCCACTACATCCTGGCTTCTCGGAAGAGATATGATAAAGGAGGGGCATAAAAAAGAACTTTCTTTTCATTCTTTTTGCTCATTTCAGAGCTAAACATGATGCAGAAAAGACATAAAAAAAAAGTTGTCTAGGAAACAAAATGAGAAAAAAATACAATATTAGTCTGTTATAATATGACAATGTGAGATATTTTACACAAATATATTAAATTCCTGCTGCAAATATTCAGCTATCTACACAGATCAGAAATATCCAAAATAATGAGACTGTGGACATTTATTTTCAGAATAATTTTTTTAGTTTAATCTGACAGAAGTTATGTTTGCATCAGGATCTAAAGAGTAAGGGTTTATAATGAGTATACACTGCCAATACTGAATAAATTAGAGGGAATTTTGACAAAAAAATGAAAATATGGGTCCAGAGACTACTGAAGTCTACACTGAGTTTTCAAATAACTTGTTGTATCTTCAGCAGTTGAGTATTATTAACTTAAACGGGAGCCTTTGAAAAAGAACTTTTGAAAAGACTGTGTAAAAAATCAGCATACGGAAGAAAACTGGGTATCTATATTATATCTTATTATCTTTAAATGATAGCTTCTCATAGGATTTTATATTTCATTATATAATGCAAGGTAAATCACTATACTTACATCAGAATAAATTCGTGTTCCAATTACACGAGCGTAGTGTGGATTTGCCTGCATACAGTTGCGAGGACAATACACCCTGAAATATCAAACATAAGCCACACACAGTTACAAGGAATGGTATCAGAGTATTACTATATCATATTTAACATTAGCATTATTGAGTATAAACCAATTTGATGATACATACATATGGGTCCATACTGATACTAAAAGGCTGTCAGTTTCCGAGGCTTTGACAATATGTTTGAAAGCATTGCTGATGCAAGTTGTGGTTCATAATAAAGTGCTTGAAACCACACTTCAACAGGTCTGGTTTTCTTCCCTTTGGATAAGCAGACGATGTTCTTGTTCAACATATGTGAGGCCAGTAGAAAAGCCAGCGAGAAGAGAGATTGTTCACTCACAATATTATCTGTTTCTATAGCATCCTATACAAACTGTAGAGTTGAATACCTTCTCAGGAAAGGCAGATCTGAATGAGGACCAGCTATGATGCTGATGACCCGGTGATGAAAGCCATTTAGCAACTTATAATGAGAGTGAGCATTTGGCATTTGTGGCTAAAATGAAAAACTTTGGAAAGTAACGAGACTCCTAGCTGATTCTAGGAGATCTGAAAGCTACGGAAACAAAGACTGTCTTTATTCAACTGCATTTTGCTAACCTTTGAGAAAAACTCTTCCTGTGATTCATGCCTGCTATAGCTCCAAAAAACACAGGAAAACCACGTGGGAAGCTAACAGTGGTATAGAAAGTGTCAAACATCTTGTTTGTTAATTGCAATATGCTACAAGGAAAAAGTGTCAGTCAGCTCTAGGTCTACTCTGAGCTGTTTCATTTAAAAAATGGGTCATGCCCTGATGGCTCTGGAGCCATCCTACACAGGGCAGCCCTTGGAAAGCATTCTTCTCCAGGATGCTAACCACACTCCAATCGGTATTTGGCATGTCACACCACTTGGGCATGCTAGAGTTACCAGATGGGTAATTCAAACAGGCTGATACAGCTAGAAAAGTTACTTTTGTCTGAAAGAAGCAAGATGTCAAGAACTACTTGATTTATGATTAGGGCATGAGAGGGAAAAATGAGGTTGTGCAATCAATGCCATAGCTGATTACCGCTTTTATCTCCTGAGACCACATTTTCAGAATTAAGAGCATGCACAGAATCTTGAATGAATCACTGCCCTCATCAAGTTCCTTGAGTTGATGCATCAGAATTAGTAAGTCATTTTTACCCTTATTTTCATTTTTAAATTTTCTTAAAGACAGATGCTATTTTTCTCTTAATGAAGCTAGTTTTACTTTTTAATAATGAAGAAAAAAAGAAAAAGATAGAAGTATGAGATTGTACCTATCCATTCCTGCATTCCACTCCTTCGCTTACTTCTCCACATCTTCCAGCTAGAAAGCCAGGAGTCATAGCCAAACACCAAACAAGTCCATGGACCCAAGTGCTACATGAAGGGATGTTTTCCTAGCAGTTCTGGCTTTGTACTTGCTTCCTGTATTGGCTGTAGGATTGCTATGAAAGTAATCCTGTGGATATCTCCAGCTTAACTTGCGGTAAATCACGCTACAGTGTATTTACCTTTGACTCATCTATGGTTTTAAGAACTGTTACTGATTTCCTTCCTCAAAATATTGCGGCATAGGCTCCTTTCAAAGAGTTAAAACATAGGCTTCAAAGAAATGGCACATATATTTAAAGCTGTTAACTGACCTGCAGACCACACCTTTCTTTAACCATAATATTTCAATTTTTTTGCAAAAATATTTGCTCATTCTATCCTCCAGAACTCCCAAACAAGCTGATAGCTTGTATGATAAATAACTGTATCATATCATTTTATTGTGTCTGTTTTACAGGCAAATACACTGAAATATAGTCTATTTTGTCCAAGGTGCATAGATATAATATTGGACTAAGAAAAAGTAAAACACGTTTTTCTTCACAGTCCTTAGTCTAACCAATGACGATTTCACTAAAATCTGCCAAGGGACCAAAGAAAGATCTTTATGGGCAACAGGAAGCCAGATTCTCATAATGAAAAAGCCTATAGATGATCTTTACCTATCTGGCCGCCTACTTAGACCAAAGACTAAAACACCAGTAAAACATTTCTGGCTTCACTTTTACAGCTACTGTTGTCACCTTTATCAATGACAACGATAGATAATCAGTAACTGACAGAAAATATGTCAGTACTTTAAATTAATAAAATTCAAAGAACTTTACCTTGGACAGTGTGAGGCTGGTTTTTGAAACGGGCACAGTTGTTCCACTGTTGTTTCACAGGTGATAGCTTGAACTGAAGAAAGGAAAACAGAAACAAATAAATGTGTGCTATTTAGAAAAAAATAACTCAAAGTAGTACTGAGTTTATATGAAATAAATGCTCACCTGTTACTTTAGAGACAGTAAAGGAGTTAGCAGACTGGTATTTTCTGAAGAAAAAATAATAGAAATAATCAGTAAATAACATTTTTCAATCATTTATTTTAGCTGGAAGAATTTATACTATGAATCTAGAAATAAACTCAAGACATTGTCCCCTATCAATTTTTATTCACCCCCTCTCCCCAGTTGTGAATGTATTTATTGCAATGACACGTTTACTTTGTACTCCCTGTAAATGTTTGAAAACCAGGAATGCATGTTAAACTCTCTCAGTAATTTAATATGCTAAGAGAATAACTGTACTAGGAATTAATTATGCAATCTATTTGTCCCTCAAATAGACTGCAACCAAAATATGTGGTTGCTCAGAAGCACCGCTCTACCAGAACAGATCACTCACTTCCCCCTAAAGGTTCATTCCTACAAACAGCTCCAACACTGAAAAGTTTCTCCTGGCAGCCTTTTTGAAAAAATTCATTAAATTACTTTTGCATCGGGTGTTTATGTTAAATTATCACTAAAAACCCAGTGTAACATGTAAAAGTCTGTTTTTCTCAGTACTTATATGGTACTCAGATGAATCTGTTTCCTGTTGTCATATCAATTGAGGTATATACATTCTGTTGTTACATTACAATTGATAAACACTTCTATGTTACTCCTCTTTATCTCTTATTTTACTCCTCTTTTAACTCACTGGATATGCCTCTGATTCTAATATTTTTCATCTGTAACAAAGAAGCTGATGATGCTTTTGGCACCTATAAAGTTATTTATTATTTAGAAAAAACCCAAGGAAATTATTCCCTATTCACCTTTAGAACAAATTGCTCTTGTGTGCTCCATAGCACTGCAATTTGTATTCAGAAACTGTTTGCTTGCATTGGTTTATTTAGTTGTACAGTCCAGCAATTTCACATTTGCTCATTTATTGGATTCCAATTTGCTTTCATGGAGTTAGCTCATACTTCTCTTGCCCTAGCATTGTCAAACACTGATGTGGGAATAGTTCACTACATTCTATTGTTGATTAGCTTGCTGAGATATTGTTAAAAATGGTGTTTTATACTATGAAAATGAAACAGTTGAAAAAACATCTGTATTGGCAATCCTGATTATAAATCAAAGGAGCTGAAGATTAGGAAATTTGCTGCATGTTGCACTGACATTCCTTTCTGTGCCTTTCTGTTTTGCAGTATGACCTAAAGCTGAGATCCACTTCATTTAATCTATTAATTGAATAGATAAGTAGTTTTTGCAAGGCTCCATCTAGAGACACTGGTGAGAGTCAGGTAGCTGCAAGGTATCCCCAGCCTTATTGACAGACCTTTTGAAGGTTGAAATTTTGGTAAATCTTCTTTATTTATCCCAGAGACTTCGATTTATAGACTTACATATGAAGTTGATGCCTGATCACAATATTTTGCAAATTCACTCGAAATGGTTATGTCCTAAATACTATAGGAAACTAATGAAGAATTACGTCACCATGCACGCACATACTTCCAGGGGTTTCCTGAAATATTCTTGTAGATTGGAAGGTATAGATTCAGTCCTTTAACAGTCTTTTGTCTATAAGGCATCTAATTTTTTTTACAACATTTGAATCACAAAACCGAAAACAAAACAGCCATTACTGTTCAGCAACGATACGATTACCCACACTCACAGCAAACAAAACCAAGTGTTAATACCTCACTCTGAGTTCCAATTCTCAGAAGTTAGGTGCTGAACACACTCTGTAGACTGGACACTCATGCAGTTTTGTCTCAGATGGCATAGAAATACAGAGATTTTAAGCAAAGAGAAATCAACTCCTCCTAGTTTGAAGATTCTACTGTTTAGCTACTTCTACATTTGTAAGAAAGCTGGCTCCTAATATGTTAGTATTGATAGAATCAAGATTTACTTCTCTCTCTGTCTCAAAGCATTTAAAAAAGAGAGATATTTGTCTGTATCTTCATTTTTAGGCAGGGGTAACTTAAACTGCAGTCAGATGGTCTGATGACCCAAAGAAACAAATTGATCTCAATGCCTTAAGTGCTACCCAGGTAGTCCAAATTATAGGCCGCTGAATTTAGTCTACCTGGTCAGTGTTTCTCTCTATCCTGGATTAGGTAAATCTGTTGAAAAGAGAAATTATGAAAGGTGTCATAGCATGTGGCATTTGTTTGCGCAGCACAGAGTGAGAGCACAGCCTCTAAAGATTACCTTTTTCCTTACCCTCGGGTTCACACCTTAGCCAAATATATCACTGAGCAAAACTCTGTTTTCAGTTTGATATTACTCATATATTAACTGTTACACACTTACTACTATTACACATATACTAACTATAGACAGAAAAAAAGACAGCAGTGTACATCTCTGCAGAATACATTAAGATATAGTGAAGTTTAATTTGCAAATAGTAATAATACCTTAGATTCAAATAAACTAAAATCAATGTCGTCCTATCATTGAATAATTACGTATGGAAACAGTCAAGTATTCTCCACTTTTACACACTGTTTTTCTGTTTTTTCTTTCAGCAAGTTAACAAGTACCTGGACTTGTTTTCACATATCAGTCTTAGGGCAAACACCTGAGCAGTGTAGTACACCTCCAAATGATGCTTCTACAGTAAAGAGATATTATTCCATCACCAGCCAATGCAGAAATTGTGAAAAATACTGGTGCAAAATATAATATGTAAATTGTGGGATTGTGATGAAACTATCAAACATAAAGGAAGAGGTGCATTTTCTACTTGGTTCATATTGTTCATATGCACAGTACAAGAAAGTTACTTCCAAACAAACTTGAAAGATTATTGACTTGCTAGCTGTCATAGATGACTGTGTCCATGGGTCAACCCTAGAAACATTACCAGCTTTGTCCAAAACATGTAAAACTATGTAGTTTAGTGCCAGTCTGTACTATTTTTCTATAATAATTATTTACACTTACAAATGAATTAACTGAATACTCCAAATACTGAGATGATTTAACTACTCACTTACTGCCCTAGTGATTATTTTGTATGAAATAAAGAGGTGAAAAACTTCCCATAAGTTTTAAGAAAACTTACCCAATTGACTGAATGCCATTTCTATAAGACTTGATAAAGTAGTTTTTCCTTCCTTGCCTAGTGACATCAACCCAACCACCTTCATTGTCTAGAATGCCATAATGTATGGCAGCTTTACAAATACTGGATTGCTGAAAAACAGAGCAGGAAAAGCAGTTCCATGTCAGATAAAGCCACTATTTCACACTGTAATTTATTTGTGAAAAAATCAGGTTTTAATTACAACATGTCATAAAAAATTTGGTAGATAGTCTATTAGTCTGATGTTGTCTATATAGGTATTATTTAAAATGAAGAAAACACTGCTTTGCCTTACTGGGAGACAAACTATACTTGCAGTATACTTGTTCACACTAGCTGTTATTTCATATACTGTTTTTCAGTTTGACAGAGTAAATGATACATTTTCAGCTAGTATTAAGGTTATGCAAGTAGGCCTGCTTTGCTGAAACAATTCATATGAGTGTACCCACAAACTGCTGTATTTCTCCTTAAGTCACACCTTCACATCTTTACACCCAAATATGTGGACACAAAAATACTACTTCATAAGAAGTATGAAGTGCATTCAGACAGTACATGCAGAATAGCAGATGCAAACTTATATTATCTGATGCTATCTTAAACATTTGATATATACTTTTATTTTCAGTTAATATTAATTTCTTCAAAATCCATTCTTAATATGATTTTAACTAGTATTCCAACAGAAAAGACATTTCATTAAACAATCTACTGGTAAAAATCTAATCTTAAAATGTTTACCATTTCATAATGTACACTTCCAATAACTTTGGCTTTGCTATCCAAACAGCCAGCAGGACATTCATACCTAAGAAAATGAAACATAACTTGTCTTAAATCCTGGGATTACAAAAACGGAAAATATTCCAGCTCACACACAAATATAGCCTTTTATAATAATCTCAGAATGACAACTGTAAAATTTACCATACCTATTGCAAGTTGTTCCTTTGCACTGATCTCTTAGCCTTACTTCACATGAAACAATCTGAGCTAAAACAAGCAAAAAGCAATTTCATTGCAATGAATTTGATACTATATAATTCAAATTTGTTGACCACTTGCAAATCAGGTAAATTCCTTACACATTTGCTGTGTGCTTATTACTTCATTTTTCTCACTGTCATCACTGCCTGTGGAGCCTGATGGTGAATGAGTTCTTGGCCGGCTTTGCACTGCTGCATCCTGGGCTTTGGATCGCTGCCGTTCAATCTCATTGGTTTCCTCTTCTGGTTCGTGAGGAGAATAAGGCCTTTCTGAATCCTCTGTTTCAGAAAACAAGCAAAAAATAATATCTCAGGCAAAAACAAAAAACAAAACCCAAAACAGTGGAATGTAAATCCCTTACCGTATTTTGGTAACATGGCTTTGTTCTCGCAAAACAGTGGATGAATACAAGCAAGAAAGCAAGGAAAACTTCTCACTGCTTCATAAGATGAAGATCTCAAGCTTAATAATACATATCAAGTATCTTTCTGATGCTTAGAAAAGGTAGAATTTTCCAGAACAGGCAGCACAACTGAGGTATGAAAGTGCTTTTAACACTCCTGTTTTAGTACCTTCTTTATGCCATCAGAAAACCAACAGAACAAAGTTGACATTTCTCTTGTAAACTGGAAGAGTTTTAGTAAGTTCGTATGTAACTTGTAATTAAAGATGATTTCATAAGAACATACACCTGAAAATGAGGTCTATTCACACATAAGGAAAATAATTTTGAAATACTCATCTACTTTTTTTACTTAAGTAAGAACCATAAAGAATGTATTTGGGTATACTGGTGCAGTTTTTATGGTCCCTATCATAGAATTATAGAATCACAGAATCATTTTGGTTGGAAACTTTAATACCATCAAGCCGAACTGTTAACCTAGCACTGCCAAGTCCACCACTACACCATGTCCCTGAGCACCACATCTACACATCTTTTAAATACTTCCAAGGATGATGACTCAACAACAGAATCCCAGAATCACAGAATTGCCTAGATTGGAAAAGACTTTTAAGATCATCAAGTCCAATCATTAACCTCACACTAACAAGCCCTCAACTAAACCATGCACTATGCACTAAGCACTATGTCTATATGACTCAAATACCTCCAGGGATGGGGACTCCACCACTGCCCTGGGCAACCCATTCCCATGCCTGATAACCCTTTCAATAAAGAAATTCTTCCTAATATCCAATCTAAACTTCCCTTGGTGCAACTTGAGGCCATTTCCTCTTGTCCTATCGCTTGTCCTATCTCATCCACTCCTCATAAGACTTGTACTCTAGACCCTTCACCAGCTTTGTTGCCTTTCTCTGGACACACAAACTTCCCTGGGCAGCCTGTTCCAATGCTTGACAACCTATATGAATAGATTAATATCTTTCAAAAGTTACTAAAAAAAATTGCTAAATTACTTCTACACAGAGTAAACCAAAAATAAATAGCAGCCTCATAATATGCTGTGTTTCAACACTACAAAACATGAATAGCATTATAAAAATTGTAAGAAGTTAATAACCACCCTAGCTGACATTTTTTAATTACTAATGTCTTGTCTTGTTCTTGATTTTTCTTACAGCAATGAACATGGCTATGTCACTGAGATAACACGTTTCCCTGTAAACAGATCTTTGCATAGGCTTCCACTATAATTACAGAAAGGCATACAACTAGCACACAGCAACAGTCTACACCTTTGAATACTAAAAGCCCTCAATCAGCACTTAAAATCAGCAGGAGTTCAGTACATTCCACTCCCTCTGGTGAGGCCTGGCTCCACCCACGTATGTTAAGTACATGATCTCATTCATCCTAGTAAAGTAGGCCCCTACCAAGTCTTTGGGCACATCCATAATATATTCTATTCCACTATGTTAAAGTATAATCAGGAAAAAAAGCAAAAGCAAGATTACATTTCTCTGCCCATTTACAGTTGCGCTGTTGAAATAGTACATACCTCTGTAACAAAGATTTTCTCTGCAACCTCCTCCAAAACTAGGGGGACATGCAGAACAAGGGCGTCCAGGTTTATAAGGTGCATGACCCCACCAGTTACCCCTTTACACACACAAAAAAAAAAAATTAGTAACGCCTTAATAAATGAACATTTTAACATTAGACAGCATTTAATGTGTGGACACATAAACGATGAGAAACAGCAAACACTTAGACTGTAACATTGTTTCAATATACCAAATGTACAGGAAGTAACTGAAAAGTTCATGAAGAAAAAATTGAAGTACTGCTGTAAACTGCTGTAAGATCATTTTAGATTGGCACAGCACTGTAAAACTAAACTTCTCAATTACATGAGAACAGGCTCCAGTCTCCGAAATGGAATATTCTACAGAATTTCATCTTAACCATAGGCTTCATGTTACAGATTCATTAAAAGTCAAAATGGGGAGATATATTTATTTTTCAGACAAATACCAATAAAGATCTCTGATGCTGCATGCTAAAACACAGGTCAGAAAACTCAAGCTCTAGAAAATCACAAGAGCATTTGTGCAGCCAAAGGCTGCCTTGGGAACAATGCACTACTTTGTAGTAGTACAAAAAACAGAAAAAACTAGACTATTTTCTTTCAGATCATTTCCTGGATTATTATAAAGTATCTTGCCCACTCAAGATATTATTGGGTGTCAGCCTACTTACTTAGGAGAATAATTGCATACAAGATAGACTGCTTTTGGCCAAATCTGTCCCCAGATGTTCATGTTATGACACAAATTAATTGCACAACCAATTCTGCTACTTGTAGCCCAAACAACCTATGGAAAAGGGAAGAGAAAGACATGTGAAAACCAAAGCTGATTAACATAAAATCAAAACTGTATCCAAACTTCAAAGTATAAAACTCAAATCACAAAACTGATGTTATACTCCCCTCTGTTATAAACAGGTTCAAGTGACCTAATTACAACTGTCAAAAAGTCATTTCATTATAGCCTTATTGGAAAGAAAAGCTTTACCTTGACACAGAAGATATGGTTCTGATTTTATATAAATGCTTTAAATATGTATTTAAAATTGTA
Organism: Antrostomus carolinensis; assembly: GCF_000700745.2. NCBI lineage: Eukaryota > Metazoa > Chordata > Aves > Caprimulgiformes > Caprimulgidae > Antrostomus > Antrostomus carolinensis. The sequence goes on along the minus strand of NW_010336332.1, from coordinate 10,155 downwards.
GCAAAATATTTACAAAACATTATCTGAAAAACTGATTCTTGGAACTACAATTAATAGATAAGTTAAGTTCCTGTGCCCTGGAGTTCTCAGCACAACCTAAGGAGCCAGAGGGGTTTAAACTGGTTAGATTGAGAGAACAGATTATTTGTCAGCAGTGAAAGGAGGTAATATAAACAACAAAATGATTCACAAAAAAACTCATACACCGAAAAGACTCAAGACATGGATTTTAAATTAATATGCTTTCATGTCACTGCAATCTAAGGTGGCTGTGCTCCTTTGTTCATCTGTTGAAATAATTTTCATTTAAGATCTCAATCTGAATGACAAAGGCTGGAACATTCAAATTAGACAAATATGGCAAGTGCTAAACTTGTATTAATTCAAGACAAGTCACCTGTGTAGTTCCAAAACGATTTAGGAGTTGAAAGAGAGAGGTACTGTGAAGAATTAGTACCACAAAGAACTAAATATATGTATTTTAGATCTTGCATGTAATGGGTAAGTGTAATTATAGGCATTTTTTACAGAAATGGCAAATAAGAACATGGAGGTAATTATGTCTTAAAATTAGATACAATTGTAAATTGTGCTAGTAAACAAACAAAATAAATGTTTTAAAATTAATCATTTTGACGTTTTCTGATATTGTATTTAATATTGTAGGTGGATTTTAGTATAATCTGAGGATCATGTATTTCTTGTTCACTGAAAACATGACTTATTCCCCTCTGGAAAAAATCAGGCTAGATACACAGATTTCAGAAATACCAAATAAATTAGTTCTTATGCAATTTCAAAATCTTGCTGAGAATAACGCAACACGTTACAAACTATTGTTTGATCTGAAGAATTCACCTAAGAAAACTTTTTTTTTTTTTTAAATGTGCTGTTTCTTCAGCATATTACAGAAAGGACTACCATCATACCAGTACAGTAACTAGATTATGCAAAGTGCACTGAGCAGTAACGCTTAGTACTAGGTTTTGTGAGCTTTTTCCTTAATCCTGTTAAGGAAGTAATATTTATGATGATGAAATCTAAAGATTTGTATGACAAGCCTACTTTATGTCACCAATACCCAGTGCTTGTAACTATAAAGCCTAAAAACAACAAGCCCCTTTTGTGCTTTAGTGCTATGGTGTATACTGCAAGATTGGTATGTTCCATGTGCCATACAGAAACCTAACTGGAGGTCTCGACCGCTCTTTTCCACAGCTAACAAAAACCAAACCCACCTACATACCTGTGTGTAATGTGTACAAACAGGACCAGCACATTTGTAAGGACAATATGGGTTGCATTCATGAGGATGGGGATAAGTGAAATCTCTCACTTCATCATACCATGCTTGGACATGAAATGTTGGAGGTCTGTACCTGTGAAAGCCAGTAGTAGTCTATTAGATCATTGAAAGTTGTAGCTTCTGTCATTCTACCTTTAAACAAATTTTGTTAGATTCAAAACAAAAAAAAACATATATAGTATAAAACAGTATCTTAAACTACCTTCCCCAGTGTGCCCCCAGATTCTGCCCAATTGATGGAAGAAGGCTTGCAGGCCCGTGCTCCCATAGACAGGTTTCAGCCCATGACTCCGCAGATCTCTCCAGTTCTGTGTCCCACGTCTGAAATTTAAAAGGAAAAAGGGTACAACTTCTTAGAAAAACTTGGTGGGTATCTCTTATTTAAAAAAAAAAAAAAAAAAGTGGATTGTGGATTGTCCATTTTTAAAGCTTCTGTTACTGGGGCAGAAGACTGAAGAAAAAAGTGAGACTTGACAGTTGTATGCCCCATTTGTGTTACATAAGAAAAAACAAAATGTTTTCACCAAGAGAAAAAAAAGTTTTAATCCCTGCACAGCATTCTATTTAAAAGCATGTGCAGCCATGCTGCAGTGAATAAAAGACAAATATGAAACGGAAAGGCTTAGATCAACTTCTCAAGCTAAATTAAGTGCATTTTCTGTCTTGTGAGCTTTCTTTTTAGTAACAGGCACTTTTCTTAGACAAAAGGGTATTATCCAACACATTTTCAGCATAAGGATTTATTTCCTCTAAATCAATAGTTTATCTGAAATGAAAGTGCTTCTCTCTCCCTTTTCTATAATCCGCTTTTGTTGAAATAACACACAGTGCAAACACAAAATATGTAAACTAGAGTAAGGTTGTAATTCATTGGTTTTATGGCTAGGTTGGCAAAAAAGGAGGCATTCATGTTGGTAAGAGGCATGCTTAGGACAAGTTAAAAAAAAAAGATTATGAATTATTGTTTATCACAATTGTTTATCCTTATTTTTTTATTCTTTAAAGGACATGGAAGAATTGGCTTGTAGCTGAAAGGCACATGTACATTTCTTTCTTTCAAAAGCATACTAAAACATATTCTTGAAACAAAACATACAATACTGTGTATGCACAGCACTTTCTACTGTGTTAAACTAGGGTTTGCTCAAAGTGGTCCCTCTTGTGCAAAGTATTCATCCTGTTGCTTAACTTTCTAAATCTCCTGATAGTTGCAGAAGTATCCTCCAGATATCTGACTCTCTGATACCAATGCTCAGGTTAGGAAACTGAAGTATTTCCAGGAAGGAAATACATTTCTTGATAGCAGCTCAATTATTTCATCATAATTTCAAAGTTTCTTAGATTGAGACTGTGTTATCTAAGTAACAGTAATTCCGTATTTCCAAAACCAAAGTCCCATGCAGACACTGGAGATCATGTCTACACGTTTTTGGCACAGATTAAAGGTAAAAAATCCCTCAACATAGCCAAAGTATATAGGAATATAACAGACAGATTCCCTGTGCTAGAATCTATTTTTCTATTGTTTTTGACATGCAGTTTTCATCTTATTAATCAGATTACTCATTAAAAATAAATATGCCCTTGGTTATGCAAGACCATGATTATGTAGACTTTACCACCACCCAGTTTAATCCCAGAATATCTGTTCGTGGTTCTCTTCTTCAAAACTCTTTAATGCATTGAATTCCATTTTGTCTGTTATTATTAATATTCTCAGCAAATAAAAAAAAAAAAATCCAGGATACATTTTGACTCCCAAAATGCAACATTTATTTTGACAGAATTACTCTAACAGTATAGTAATGACAGAATAAAGCTCTTTACACACATATGGCTACAAAACCCACAGACTTTAGGAAACAGTAGGAATTTTATGTTCACCCTACTAGGCCTGTATTTCAATGTCATAAGTCATAACATTCATTAACCTTTGTAAGAATATTCTAATCTTAAATTAGGAAGTTTTATATGATAGTTTGTATAAATCTTTTCCTTCTCCCTTTCCTTGTCACACAGTCATAAATAGTTTTTCTTCCTATTGTATTCATTGTAAAAAACATAAAGTTTAACACACTTCTTCCACATGCATATTTTTTTCTTATAAATTGTAGTAAAATTGCTTTATCATTCTACAATGGAATCACAAGACTGTTAACATTTTAAAATCCATGCCACAATATATTCTCTTGTAAAGCATCCCTCCACATTTTCAACTCTGAAAACAGCAGTCACAGTTAAAGGAATTGTACTGTTGTGGGTTTTTTTCTCCACTCAAGTTTAAAAATATTTTATGAAGCTATTTTAACTGAAATAATGATTTTTTGGAAGATCAGAGCAAGTGGTCAATAGGAGCTGCTTGAATCAATTCCTCAAGCTTGTGAAATAGTTATCTTTACCAAAATTTTCTTTAAAAGACTGATGATAGCTATGCATGACAAAGCCATACAGAACTCTGCAATAGCCTTTCCATTAAAAACTTAAATTCATCGTTAATCCTCCTGACAGATGAACACCCACACTCCAAGATATTGTTGAGATTGGATACTGTCTTCAAAAAAGTTCCTTCTTTTTTAACTGTTTCTCTGCCTTCATCCAAGTATAAAACATTGTGTTCACTACCCCCGCTTGCCTAGCCAGATACAGGAACACTTCTGGGCCACAACCTTAGCCATGGCAAAGAAATAGTCTTCATGGCTGAGCAGATGGGATGCAGCACAGCTCTTTGCAGAAAGTACAGCACAGAAGACAATCAGCAATAAGGAGCTTGGGGTGCTTGGACATTTTTGCTCATTGCACAGTTGTTCATGACTCCAGAAAAGGTTAGTATATGAGCTAGAGAGAGAGCTCTACTCTCCTGAAGAATGGGTTTGTGTGTGTGAGATTATCTCAGAGAGGAATCTGCACAAGGAGCTAGGGGAAGCCATCATAGCTTAAGGCTCATCTCAGTTCAAATCTGTTTATGGTGAAGTGAGCCTCATCATAGTGCACTTTTCCTGAAGCAGCTTCATTTATGATTCTGCTCTGGAGTCCCCTAAGACAGTGAAAACATCAGCTTTCCTTGGTCACTGCCCTTCCATGTCAATCATAATGACAGGTCTAATGACAGAAACTTCAGTCATCAGTTCATTACATAATATGGGAGGGATGAAAGGGAACAAAGTAATAGGGAAGTTAGAACTGAGCTAATCACTATTTTTGACAATTTTCATTGAAAACAAGTAATTAGAGTATTAAAATAAAGAAAGGATTAAAACCAAATTTTGTTTCAATTGAAATTTTTCTATTTTCCTTTCTCTAATCAGATATTAAGACATATTCTAACTAGCCTTAGCAAGCTAGACAATTGTTGTGTATTAGTGTGTCAAAGAAAAAAGGAATCTTTAAAATGTACTAAGAAAGTAATTATTCAGCCTAATGACATACATTGCTTTAATGAGCATAGTAAATTTTTATATAAAAATACCTTTGCATCATTTATTCAGTTATCAACTGTTCTTTAAAAACAGTTTGAGCAATCTAATCTTTATAACACTGCAGAAAGAATATAATTTTTAAAACTTGAACAATTCATATTTCAGTATCTCTGAAAAATGTCTGTGATACTGTCTCATGGGAACTGTCTCGTAAATCAGAATTTAAAAACAAGCATAAAAAGATAGGTAACCTTTTATAAAAATTATGCTTTAAAATTTCACAGTCTCCATTTTATATTCTCATTAATTTTGATTTAAGTTTAATAACAAAAACGTTGATTAAAAGTAGTGAATAAAAAGTTTTATGATAAAAATAGTCAGAAATCTAACACCAAGTATTTGCAGCTGTTTAAGCATTGTATTTACTCAATTGTACTGCCTAACACAAATGCACAGTAGGCTGATCAACCAACAGATAAGCCCAACTTCAAAATGTTATATCTGGAATTAATCAGATGTCAAAAAACCTGTATATATATTCTGAGTTTGCAAAAAATGATGCCACGTGTCTTTCTTTTCTCCCCAATGCATGTACCACACAATAAAGTCACTTCAGAATAGTCAGCTGTTCAGGAAATTTTCTGTACGTGTCATAGAAGAAAGGACTCACCCATTTGTTTCTCAGCCTTTAGTATCTAAATCCCTTATTTCTAAAGCCATATACAAAAATTACTTGGCATGGATACCGTGCACATATAGCTAACATAGTTTATTGTGAGAAAATACTGCCTGTTATTCTGCTAGCTAATGTTTAGTTTGATCCATGCTTCTTTTAGATGAGAAGTATGTCGTGAAGAAATATTGACCTACAGTACAAGTTAACATTGCTGCTTCTTTATCAAGACTGTGTCTGAGTTCAAATGTGCTTGAATATAAATGACTATTGTTGTTAATGGAGCCAGTTATTTCAAAGCTACTTCAGGTATCTCAGTGCCAAAGTGCAGTCCGCAGTATGGAAGTACACCAAGTAGACTACCAAGATACAGCTTAATTTATTCACTTTAATTATTTAAGTATTGTTTTGGGGTGTGATGGAGTAAATCTCAAAATTATTACACATTCAGATGTAAAAAATCTGTGAAGTGTAAATCACATATAGGAAACAATTTCTTTAATTGCAGTATTCATCATCCAGCCGTCTCATTTTCTCATCAAAGCCACTGCTTCCTGAAGTGTCTGTAACAGCGTGGCCAGCAGGTCGAGGGAGGTGATTCTGCCCCTCTACTCCGCTCTCGTAAGGCCCCACCTGGAATACTGTGTCCAGTTCTGGAGCCCCCATCACAAGAGAGACCTGGAGCAGCTAGAACAAGTCCAGAGGAGGACCACCAGGATGATCCAAGGGCTGGAGCACCTCTCCTATAAAGACAGGCTGAAAGAGTTGGGGCTGTTCAGCCTGGAAAATAGAAGGCTCTGGGGAGATCTTATAGCGGCTTCCAGTACCTGAAGGGACCTACAAGAAAGCTGGGGAGGGACTTTTCATAAGGGCAACGAATGACAAAACAAGGGGAAATGGCTTTAAACTGAAAGAGGGGAGGTTTAGATTAGATATTAGGAAGAAGTGCTTCACTGTGAGGGTGGTGAGACACTGGAACAGGTTGCCCAGAGAAGTTGTGGATGCCCCCTCCCTGGAAGTGTTCAAGGCCAGGCTGGATGAGGCTTTGAGCAACCTGGTCTAGTGGAAGGTGTCTCTGCTGATGGCAGGGGGATTGGAACTAGATGATCTTTAAGGTCCCTTCCAATCCTAACCATTCTATGATTCTATGAAATATTTTGGAAGAAATGACCCAATGTCCCAGTTCCACAGAATTTCCTGGAGATCCAAGTCACTTTATTGATTGACAGAGACTTTCAAAAGGAAATTAAAAGGGGATAAAACACCAATAACCTCCTAAAGTCAATTAAAAAAAAAGTTGAAGGGAGTAGGAGTCACTGTTACTTGGGTCTCCAACCCCTGCCAAGACAGAAGCATTACAACACAACTCCAAATCACACTGTAGAATGAAAAACGTTTTCTCAATCTCCAGGATCACTCTAATGATTTTTAATAAAAATGGGGAAACTAATTTCTGAAGCAATTCTTGAGAATTCTGTATCTTAAATTTATATCTGACTATTCCAGTAATGCAAAAATTTTACACAGGTGTTAACATTATGAACAGGTATGGAATTTCTCTAAACAAACTAAAAACTTGTAAAAGAAACCTGACAGACTGGAATCCCATATCACAGCTAACACAGAGTAAATTAGCTTAAAGGTATTTTTAAACGTCATTCTTACAGTTACATGTAGTTGGAACTTAAACAATTCAAATTGTTTTCTACTGCTATGCCAACGTGCCTAATCACTACTTCAGAAACTGGAGCAAGAACAAGAAGAAGATACTTTACATCAGTGATGCCACATTCAGTTTTGTCCTTCTCTTCCAGTAGCTAAAATAGGAGATCCAAATTTTGTTCCTAAATTAATTATTCTGACTGAAGTTACATGAACTGAGCATGTTAATTCTAAGGACTGTTAATTTTAAAGTATTTTCATACCAATTCAGTCAGATTAGCTCTAAATATAATACATTTTATCATATTTGTTCTGTGTTTGGTCACATAGCAGGCTAAATGAAACAAACATGTAAAATAAACTATGTAAGTATATAAAACCTACCTTCTTACTGGAATAGGAGTTTTATTCTCATGCTTTTAATAGCATTCCCTTATTTCACTTGCATGATAGCAATCTTTTGGCTTCAAACAATGAAAGCATCTCCGTATACAAAGAAAGATACAAACACATACATTTTCATGTTTCATTTCATAAAATTCAAGAGGCTTTTGTTCTCCTAATGTACCTTTCCTCCTTAAAACAGTGAAGATAAAAGATAAAGGCAGGACAGCAAATGTATAAAGAAAGGTTTCCAAAAACACATAGAAAGGTTCATTCAGGGCAAGTTACACAATGAAGAATGTCAAACAAATACAGAAGTAATTCATGAATCTTTAAAATGCCCAGGTGCTTGGCATTTAAAAAAAAAAGTCAGAATACAAATGGAATATGAAGAATCAGAGCAACGTAGGTATTGTACATTCTACCAGAAGCAGACCTTTCTCATGCGTTAACCAAAATGTCATTAGTGATATTAAAATCTGGCTACTGAAATACATACTAAGTTGACACAGTTCTGATGCTTTAAACTTAATGCAGAAAGAATTTATAGAACATTCACCATCATCAGCTGGTATTTTATAGATTTAAACTAAGGACCCTTCTAAAACAACTTAACTCTTTGAAACAATTGGTACAGTTCTTTTAAACTTTTGTTTAAAAAAAATCTCTCCATAGCTATAGGCAAGGACACTTTTGCTTGATGTAGGATGAATAAACCATTCAAATACAACTACTTGAAAAAACAGGAAGTTGCTTCTTTTAATAAAAAGTGTGACTGTGGCCTTCTGAAATGTGTGTACAGCACCTGATCCCTCATCCACTAGTTCCCTCATTCATGCTCTGACATGACCAGGTTTCAACAATTCTGCACTATTGGATTTCTTTGGTAAATACAGGGTACTGATCAGAGTACAAAAAGATGGAAATGCAACTAGGCATCTGATTCCCAGGTCCGACAAGCATTTTGACCAGCTATTTTTTGGTACTAGGTGCAAGGTAATTCAAGCAGTCCATGAAGAAAAAGTATTGCTCACACTGTTGGAAAACTACATGTGGTCTGCCTTTTGGAGAAGGGCTCATCATAGGTATTGGCTTTCTACATTGACATAGAGAGACAGGTAGACACCGAACATATCACCAACTGCTCAGCAACACAAACCTACTTGAAGCTATTCCTTTTGCTTCACAGAACTCTGTTAGAGTAGCAACAAATATAAAAGGAGCTGCCAGCGTGTCTTAAATTGAAAAATGTCCTTCTTCCAAATACTTCTTGCAGTTTTTACTTTGAAGAGAAGATCACTCACCATGCTAATTATACTGACCAAAAGATGTTACCTAGCAATGGGAAGACATAGTGCTACAGCAGAGATGGGGAGAAACTGAAGAGGTTTTTTGCCCTCTCATACATCAGTACTCAGGATATCAAAGTAG
>NW_010336332.1:0-1259 GCF_000700745.2 Antrostomus carolinensis | reverse complement strand
TTCCCTCCCTCCCTCTCACATAGATCAAGTTCACATCTGCACCCAGCCTGAGAAATGTACATTGTGCTTTTCTGCTTCAGACATAAGAGGACAAGAAGGTGCAAATCACTATATATTTAAGTCTAAGAAAATGGTATATGGTGTACCATTTTGTGTTCCACAGTCTCTTTGGTGCCATAGTTTCTTCCATGATACTACTCAATACAGGGTTATAATGAAAAATACAGCTTTCTGCCTCGTAAACTACATTTTCCCAGAGTAAAATTTCAAGGTGGCCTTTGGTTCAGTGCTTTCCAACCTCCTGCATACATAAATAACTGTGCACCAAAACTACAGGAAATAATGAGTGATCAATCACCCTTTGAAATGTGAAATTTCAGACTGTGAAAACTTGATTCCATTATCTTACCTCTTTTCTATATTATACTTAAGCATTGAATCCTTCCTAATTTCAGCTTCCACAGCTGTATTCAGCTGTATGATGGGTCATCTCTCTGAAAATTTTCTTACATTTTTGTCCAAATCTGCTTTAAGGATGGACTATATAATTAAAAATACATATATATATATTTTAATTAAGCTACAGACGATGGTATCACAAGTTTATATTTGTTCTGTGAAGTTGTCAAGTGATACCCCTCTTTATGACAAACCATCTTTTCTTCTAATGAATCATGTACATTCAGAACAGAAGATCCAGATGCTGGAAATCAGATTCTTAGCCATCAGAGAGGACACATCTTTCCCTTTAGCCATGCAAGAGGACATATCTTTCTCTGTAGAAAGTTACCAGAAATGGTCTACATTAACATTTTAGGTATCATCGCTGTGAAGCATGTTCCTCCCATGGTATATAATTCACCCACACACAAAAACCCTTAGTTCAAGGCTCAGTGCTGCTCTAGACTGGATTTCATTATCTATTCTAAACAGTCTATCACTGACAAGATGGCACGGTCTATAGCTCAGATGCTTCTGCCACCCATACCAGTATACCCACACAGTAAAACTGCTATTTCAAACTTTTATTTGAGCCTTTATGTACAGCAGGTGCCCTGGCTAAACTTCCAGCCCCTGCAAGCATCTATTTTACAGTAAGAGGAGAAAACATTTAGCTCTACATACTTCAGCCTTACAGTCTCAGTAGGGTTGTATGGTTTATCTAGTGCCTTCCTGTCACAGCTTTGGACAACAACTTGCATAATATTTGAGTATCATGATTATGATTCAACATCAGCATATTTGTCAGAGACATGGAC
>NW_010336331.1:18919-47785 GCF_000700745.2 Antrostomus carolinensis | reverse complement strand
CCGCTACCAAACCCTTGCCATGCAAACCCAAAACACTCTGTCACCAGCTCACACAGGGGTTTGGCACTCTCTGATCATCTAAGCAAGTGAAAACGAAGATTTATCAAAGTAAGATTAGCTTCTCCTTCTAACTTGTAATAGTCTCCAGCTGAGCTCTTGCTGCAGGAGCCAATATATCCAACCACACATTGAGGGCTACTTTCACTGGTTTGTCTTCTTCTGGTTAAACCACATGAGGGAGCACCAGCATTGCAGTATAGCCAAGCACTTCCACGAGATTTTCTTGTTTGCTGCTTGTAACAGTTGCTTATTTAATATCAAACTTCTGTTGCAAAGAAAAATGTATTTTGATATGTGAGAGTGTGCACATGTACATGGAAGATTAAAGGATTCCCTACTGAGACAAAATTCAAATTCTTGAAAACAAGGAGAGCAAGCATTTGGTACAACAGGCCGTTTTTCCTTCAGAATGCTAATGAGATTGTCTTAGGAAAGAGGAGTGGAGTACCACCATTGTTTACAACACTGGAAAATCATGCAGAAATTGTGTATTATTTCCCTTGTTTTGCTTGTAATTTTTGTGCTCTGTATCTGTGACTAGTTGTCTCCTTTTCTCCACTGTAGCCTCAGGACTCTTAGCAATATGTCTTAGGCATCCAGAACCCTAAGCAAGCTCTGAAGTTACAGCAGCAACTTATAATTTGATAAGTTTCATACGTAGGTTTAATCTTTTTACAGAACTTGCAAGAGAAGTTCAAGACAAACTGAAAGGGGCAAACAACAGCCTAGAAAATTAGAGAGTAAAGCCTATAGTTAGAATAATACTTGCACAAATTATTAAACACTCAATTTATAATCACCTGCAAGACAAATCTTAAATGGACTTGCCAAATAATGATAATTTCAAAGCAATTTTATTTAAAATTGTAATTAAAAGCTCAGGCAATACATTAAAAAGTGTATTTATAATTTTTCAAATGAGATAGAGTTTGAAGTGGTTTCAAACTCAAGAAATAACCAACCCAATTCAAAGCAATCTTTTTAAATGTAATAGTTTGCTCCACACCCAACCAGATGGCATTGAGTAAATGCAAACTGCAGATATACAAAATGCAGACCCACCAGCAAGGCAATACTAGCTTCATCAGAAAAAAATGAAAGAATTACATGTTGGGGAAAAAAAAAATAAAAATCTGTTCTATATAAATAAATATGCAACTTGGAGATACCGAGCTAATTATTCTTTTCTGTTTGACATTGGCACAGCATCAGTATCATTATTGTATAACTTTTGGGGGAAATCTACAGTCAGGATAGAGGACCAAGGAACAGACAAAAATGCTAAGAATTTGCAAACCAATTTCTTTTAATCAGATAATTTTTTGTAAATTGTTGTCCAAGTTGTTGGGTTCTGGGAGCCACAGTCCACAACTTTCATGTTACTTTCATGTTCGTATCCTCCTTCTACCATTCCATCTACCAAAAACAGTGTCCCAGCCCAAGTTCTTGAGATTGTTCTCATATCTTGTCAATTTTTAATGATCCCTCATTTTGTTCATAATTTTGCATGATTGGATTGTAAAATAAAATCTAAAAGCCTATTAAATATGAGTTACTTAATATACTTTTAATTTGTGTCTTAATTACTTGTGTTTTAATTACTAAAACCTTAAATGGTTTTAATTCTGCTGCTCCTTTTATGAGGGACTAACACTCAGCAAGTCTGGCATTAAAAATAGTTTCTCCTTCTGAATAGGGGTGGGAGGGAAGGAAATGATTTTTTTTTAATGGCTTAATGTCAGGGGAAATCCTAATATTCTCAGCCAAGTTACCCTGCAGCCAGAATACAGCACTGCCAGTTCAAACTCTTCAAAGACAGATCAACAAAACTGCTTCTTGTGAGAGGCTGCCAACATTCCCGATCCAAGTCTGCTTCAGTGGGTGCCAAGGTGTTTCTTTTCTGTTCAGTGAAAACACTCTGTGGTTCTCCTCTAAAAAGCAATTATATAAAACCGGCAGTAGCCCTTTCCAGAGATCAGCTGCCTGTGTGTAGTTAGACTGATTTATCTATGCTCTCTAGTGGTTAAAATATACATTATTGCTCCTTACTTCTGTGTGCCCTTCAAGTACAGCTCTGAGGCAGAGGGCTAACATTAAGTCTTCTTGTCTGATATAGGCAGAGTTGTTCATTAAATCTAAGCCTATCCACGGTCACCCTTGTAAAACAAAAAAATATTCAGTAGGAACATCATTGTCAATGAAAGCAGAAATGGGGCTCTATAACCTTTAGCAGGCATGTTACTCACTTAAAACAAAAAATATATTACATCTTACAATACAGAAAGAATTTGTGGAAGCAAAACAAGTTGGCTGCGGCAGCATGTGTGCATGATGTGTTTACGCTTTGTGGCAGGCTGCAATTTATGTTCCAAAATTGTGAGGAGGAGTTTTTGTAAGATCTGCAACAAAAATCTGTAAGTCAATAAAATCACACATACCTACAGTAACAGTCATAATGCATTATTTCATTTAGCATAAGATACTGTCAACAGCTCTTTAGGTAACTGGAGGGTCACCTTTTCATTAGAATAAAGAATCAAAAACCATCTGAAAGAAAAGAGAAAAAAATAAAAAACAAAAACAAAAAACACTGTCTAGTTAGTCAGCATTTCAGAGAACCTAGATGTTTCTCCCCCAATCTAAACTACATTTTATGAGATTGGTGGTTTTCCTTCCTGTATCTGTATATTAAGTCTTTCGATATCTCCTCACTCTCTTATTTGAACCTGGACAAACCAGCTTTCTTTGAAGATCTTTTGTATAAGACAGTCATTTATTCATACACATTCATATAATTTCAGGGACCAAAACAGTCTGAAAAACTCATTTGCTTGAAAATATCTGGATTTGCCCTCACAAAGATTTTTTCTTCCAGTATAAAGTGTTGGTAGTGATTTAAGGGCCAACTGAGACACCAGAAGTCTGCTCAGCTCAGTAGCTCTCTGTGAACAGTTATTCTGTTTCACAACGAAAAAGGAAGAGCACAGAAAAGAGAAAACACATACACAGCCTACAGAAAGGATTCTCAGTTAACTTCTTTACACTTGTTCATGCCTCTTATTTGGCTTCGGAGAAGGAGAGAAAAGCCTCCTTTTCTTCTCTTTCTGCAAATACAAAGAAACAGGCTGCAGAATTTTCAGGCTCTTGGAACATCTTCTTTACCTTCAGTTCAGCTTCCCAGTGGACACATTCAGACAAGCCTGCCATGGTACCAAAGCAGAGTTAGACAACTAGTGTATCACCTAAAACCAGAATGTGATGGCAGCCCAGACTGCTTAGTCGACATTTTTCAGACCTCTGAGTCCCAATGCAGTCAATGGAAAGAGGAAGGCCATTTTGGATTTGTGTATTTTGCCCAAATTTTGCCTAACCTTCTGTTGCAAAAAGAAAAGAAAAAAAAAAAAAGAAAAAAAAAAAAAAAGAGGTATATTAAGGATCCTATGCTTTCCTGACAAAATAGATCTCAATCTTAAGAAGGAAGTGTGGTAAACTGAAAGATTTAACAAGATTCAAGTTATTTCAAATTGTGAAGTGGCTTTGTACTAAACACATTAAATAGAAATACATAATGCATGCCATGATATGTTCCTACATGATTTACTTGGTAGTCTATACTGAACATACCTTATGCAAACCTGCACTATTCAGCATTGCTTGCCAAAACTATATGTGTTGATAAGTGTAGTGAATTGACCTTGGCTGGCTGCCAGAACCCACCCAGCCATTCTCTCACTCCCCCTCTTCAACAGGACAAGGGGAAAAAAACAAGATGAAAAAGCTTGTGGATCGAGGTTAAGACAGAGACATCACTCATCAATTACTGTCATGGGCAAAACAGTCTTAACTTGGGGAAGAGTAATTTAATTTATTGCCAATTAAAAACAGAGTAGGTGAGAAACAAAATAAAACTAAACCCAACTTCTCATTACCCCCTTCCCCTTCATCCCAGGCTCAACTTCACTCCTTTGTTCCCAACTCTTCTGCTTCCCCTCAGCCCCCAAGTGCTGGGGGATGAGGAATGGGGGTTGTGGTCAGTCAATAACACTTCCTCTCTGTCGCTCCTTCCTCCTTACACTTTTTTCCTGCTCCAGCACGAGGTTGTCGACGGGCTGCAGTGTAGATATCTACTCCACAATGGGCTCTGCATGGGCTTCAGGTAGATATCTGCTCCGGTGTGGTTGTCTCCATGGGCTGCTGGCGGACAGCCTGCCTCACCATGGTCTTCTCCATGGGCTGCAGGGGGGATATCTGCTCTGATGCTTGGAGCACCTCCTCCTCATCCTTCTCCTTCTCTGGCCTTGGTATCTACGGAGCTGTTTCTCTCACTTTTTACCCTCACTCCCCACTGCCATACAGCATTTTTGAGCTTTCTTAAATACCTTTTCCCTGAGGTACCACCATTGTGGCTGAGGGGCTCAGCCATGCCCTGCACAGCATGGGGCTCCTCCTCAGAGAGGTCACCCCTGCAGCCCCAGCTTCCAACACCTGGGCGCCTGCACCCTGTACAACAAATAACTCCACTGTAGGAGCTGGAGTGGAGGAACCCAGACAATTTGGCAAATGAATTGAAAAAAAACACTTTTCATAAAAGTGAGAGACATTAACTTGACACTGGATTTGAACCTCTTCTCACCAAAAGCTGAGAAATATGTCCTCTCTCATTTACATAAATGAAAGGAAAATTGTCCAAAAGAGGAATTGGAAGTGATGCATCTTGAAACAGGTACCAAAAGCTGTGCCACCATATACTTACACACTGAGAAGCTGAGGAATGTAGCAATTGACTTTATTTAGACAGACATTGTCTCATGGCTTCATGTTCTGCTCTTATATTTAAGAAGTACTTGACAGAAACGAGTGCTTCCAGTGTTTGCCACACATCTGCCAGTGTATCATAAACCTTAAAATAAAGACACTAACAGAACATTAGCAAGTGTATGGCCAGCAATGTGTATCAACTTTATTTTTTTCTTTTCAATCTGCACTTCAGAAGTAACGTCCTGATAAAGAAAAGGAACAGATCATACATTAACACATACTTTTCCAAAATGTGTGCATAACTATGGATGTATTATTGCCTCTGTTAATATTCTATGCACTATTTTAAGCTCTTTTTCTACACATTAAAGGCAAGTAGAACAATTGCACTGGAAAAGGACACCAATTCTGAGCAGATTTCTGCAGCATAGAGCTTACAACAACGATTCCAACACACATTAAATGCTCCAAGATGTGATTACTACTATTTTTACGTTAAATATTGTAGCAGAGGATTTTGTTGTTATTTGGAAAACATAGATTCTAGTTACAAAATCTGTAAAACAGGATGGGCATTTATAGTGGCTGTATATAGCATGTGGTATAGAGGACAAGACTGTAGAAATAAGGGTGATACTTGAGACTTCAGTAAGTGCAAGCTACTGAAATATATAGCAAGGATGGATCAAACCAGAAAAGATGGGAATAGCTATCAAATCACTATATGTGTTTAGGTAGGAGGAAAACCTACTATATAATAAAAACAAGCCATAAGCACTTGCTTTGTTAATTTTTGCTTTGTTTTCAAGGTTCTCCATTCCCTTTTCTGAAGAACGAAGCCCAGTTTAGCCTCAGAAGAAAACCCTCTGACAGCAACAAGGAGCTTTTCCATTATGAAACAGTGGGGAAGTGAAATATATCACTAGTGGAATCTGAATTAGATGAAGGTCATGACTGCAGTATACTTACTCCATTAAAAAAACCTGACTGATGTATAAAAATATGCCATAGTTTATTATGCAAGCACCACAGGTTTTTACAGCTACAGCTGGATGCTTATCTGTGAATGGAGACAAATAGAAGGTGATGGTGTTCAACTGTAGGTTAGGTTATGTGTCAAATCTTCATTTAGAACACAATGATATTAGAATACAGGCATGTATAAGATGAGGACCTTAAATCAAATTACTGTTCATCAGTTTCCACAAATCAGTTTATATTGAGCTTGTGAAGCGATTTAAATACATCAATTTATCAAGTAATTAAAATTCATCAAAGTAACGATGGCAGAGACAGAGAACTCTACAATTTTATTCCAAAGTCTGCTTTGCTGAAATTTACATGTTTCAATTTTTACTGGGGTTTTTTTGTTGGGTTTTGGGGTTTTTTTTAACAAATATGAAAGAACTATAGGGCATGTCGCTCACTTGGGGTTTGTCTTTTACAAATTGGTAATTAAAATGTAAACTTGCTGAAAGTTCAAGGAGTACAAGGCTGAGTGCAGTTAAACAGTTTGGTGATAGAAAGAATATAATTAATTTTCCCACAACATCAAATTTAGATTGTATCTGTGCAATCTCTAGAACAAGGCTCATTTTCCCTCCACTATTTCTCATCAATATGTCCATTTCTCTTAAGAACAAAAGTACATGTAGTTGATATATAGTCTTTCTGCCAACTGCTTTGAGAACCTCTGGTCTATCACTCTGTTGGCCTCAGTTTTTATCCACCTGTCCTGAGAATTTTCATCCAGGCCTTGAGATTGTATAAGGACCAATTCATTCACAGAGTCAGCTACAGTTGGCTCTCCAGGTTCATGTCTAGTTGAATTTTGAATATTTCCAAGGATAGAAACTCTACAGCCTCCCTGGGCAACCTGCTGCACAGAATTTCATACTCTTTAATTTCTACCCATTGCCTCTTGTCCTGTCAGTTGGCACCACTGAAAAGAGCCTGGCTCCTTACTCTTCATTAGCTCATATCAGGTGTTTATACACATTGATGAGATTCCCCCTGAGCCCATTTTCTTAAGGCTGAACAGTCCCAGCTCTCTCAGCCTCACCTTATATGAAAGATGCTTCAGTCCCATAACCATCTTTTTGGGTGGACTCACTTCAGTCAAGTTCATATCTTTCTCGTCCTGGGGAGCCCAGAACTGGACACAGCACTCCAGATGTGGCCTCACCAGTGCTGAGCAGAAGAAACTCCCTCAAACTGCTGGTCACACTCTGCCTAATGCATCCCAGGAGGCTGTTGGTCTTTTTTGCTGTGCAGGTGCATTTCTCATATTCAACTTGGTGTTTACCAGGACCCCCAAGTCCATTTTTGTAAAGTTGCTTTCCAATCAGTCAGCCCTCAGCATTTACTGATGCATGGAGTTATTCCTCCATAGTTGCAGGATTTTTCATTTCCCTTTGCTGAACTTCATGAGATTCCTATCTAGGCCAGTTCTTTGGCCTGCCAAGGGTGCTAAGGGTGCACTGTCCCATCACCCAAGCCATTAATGAAGACATTAAACAGTATATGCCCCAGTATCAACCCCTGGGATACAGCACTAGTGACTTGCCTCCAGCTGTACTTTGTGCCACTGACCACAATCCTCTGGGCCCAGCCACTCATTCAGTTTTCAGTCCTCCTCACTGTGCACTTTGTCACCTTATATTTAAGGATATTGTAGGAGAGTCTCAAAGGCTTGAGTAAAGTCAAGGAAAACATCATCCACTGCCCTAATCATAGCCCATCAAGTTCACTGTTCTCTCAAGGATATCAAGTTGGTTAAGCATGGTTTCCCCTTCCTAAATTCATGCTGATTACTCCCAATCATCTTATTGTCCATGTCTTTGGAATGGTTTCCAGGATTAGTTGCCCCATCACCTTTCCAGGGATCGAGGTGAGGCTGACTCACATGTAGTTTCCTGGATCTTCTTTCTTACTTTTTTGAAGATAGGGGTAACATTTTCTTCCAGTCTTCAGGAACATCTCTCAGTTGCCAAAACCATTCAAAGATATTTTGCCTCATAATTATATCAGCCAGCTGCCTCAGCGCTTGTGGGTGCTACTTGTCAGGCCTCATTAACTTATTATGTCCAGTTTGTTTAAGTGCTCTAAGGTTAGTGCGCTAAGCTTAGAGGATGTGTCTTCACTGCTCCAGACCTTCCTCCTAGTCTCTGGGTCCTTGAATTTCTGAAGGCCAGTCTTACTAGTAAGGACTGAGGTGAAGAAAGCGTTGAATTCCTCAGCCTTTTCTGGGTCCTGAGTCACCAGTTCCCCTGCTCCATTCAGCAGCAGGCACAGGTTTTCCCCTGTCTTATTTTTGCTGTTTATGTACTCGTAGATTTTTTTTTTTTTTTGCTGCTTTTCCCATCACTTGACAGATTCAACTCCAAGTCAGCCTTGGCTTTTCTAACCCTATCCCTGTAATATTGGACACCATCTCTATAGGTCTCCTGAGTCATCTGCCCCTGCTTCCACCTCTTAAAACACTCTGGTTTTCGTAAGTTCAGTCAAGAGCTCTTTGCTTATACCATGCAGGACTCCTGCTACCTTTGCTTGATTTTCTACTGGTCAGGATATAACTTTCTTGAACTTGGAAGACGTGATGCTTGAATATCAAGCTTTCCTGGCTCCCTCTACTCTCCATGGCCATACCCCATGAGATTCTTCCAAGCAGATCTCTGAAATCTGTTTTTTCTGAAATCCAGAGTTGTTGCCCTCTTTTTTGCACTGCTTTCTTAGGATATTGAACTTTTACCATGTCAAGGCAGCTCCTGACTTTCACATCCCTGACACATTCTTCCTTGTTTGTAAGTTTGGTCCCTTCCAACCCTAACCATTCTATGATTCTATGAGTCTAAGTATCAAGTTCAGCACAGCACCCTTACTTGTTAGCTCTTCAATCACTTATGTCTGGAAGTTGTCACCAATGTACTCCAAAAATCTGCTAGATTGCTTGTCCACCGCTGTGTTGTCCTTCCACCAGATACCAGGGTGGTTATAACTCCCTCATGATGCGTGTCCCTTTCAAATCAACATCTGAAGCAAGAAAAGAATGACAGGCAGCACATCTACCTTGACTACTATCAGCAGTATATAGTGTCCTCTATCCATGAGTTCTCTCATGTTTACCCCCTATTTTTGAAGTGTTCCTATAGGAGACTCCATCTATTTCAACCAGCTGAGTTTTTTCACCATCTTTACCCACTGAAAAATAAAACTATGACCTTGCCCCCTCATCATGAAAAAAATGAAATCTTTAGACATCTTGAAAACACAATGACACTGGCTGCATCTGTCTGGTACTGCCCTGAAAAATGGTCTGGCAAATGTCAATGACATCTTCAGTGGTTATAGCATTCTGCACACTTGCTTCCAGCAAGAAAAGGAAGAAGCATGATGCCTAGAGAAAGAAAGTGAAAATAGCCCAGGCAAAATGAATAAGAAAGGGTGAATAGGGACAGGCTCAACTAGGACATTTGTCCCTTGCAGTCCTAACAGATCCTGTAGCAGAGCCGTAGCAGCAGCAGCACAACGCTACTCAAGAGCTGGCATGCTAGATGACGTGTCACACATTTTGCCATGGAAACAAGCCATGAAAACAATCAGAAGGTGTCTGCTTTTAAAAGAAATAGCACAGGTAGAGAGACAGGTCAAAAGCCAAGTGAAAAAATAGTTTGGATCACATATAATCTCAAAAATTAGAGGAATAGCTAAAGAAGAGGAAGATGCAACACATCTGAGCTATTGTATCTTTCAGATCATATGTGGTCTCTGCCCATGGAGATTGTGGTCTGTTCTTCGTGGAGACTCTCCTCTGGAAAGCAGCAGTGTCTACATTGCCCCATGGAAGCAGTGTGTTTTGGTCTGGCAGTGGGATCCTGATGCTGGGTACTCTGCTGACCTCCTGTTACCAACTGCACAGCTCTCCTGTCCTTCCCTACAGTGTCAGTGACAGATTCTCCCTGGTTGATATCAATTAGGTCTTTAAAAACAGCTACAACTTACCCCACCTGCAATGTACACTGCATTCTTGATAAGCTATGGGACGTTGTTGACAGTGAAACCTGGCAATGCCTATTGGTTTGGCAATAGAACCAAATAGAACCTGGCTCCTATGACACTGTTACAACCTAAGCCTGTAAAGAGTAGAGGGTTGACAGAGTGTGGGGTACCTGCACATCTTACCCAGGATCCAAATCCACTTCCCTCATCCTTACTCACACTCCCTTTCTGTTCATCCCTCTGCATCTTATTTCAGGGATAATCCTCCTGTAATTTTCTTTTTTAAAAATTATTTCCCAGTGAGAAAACACAAGCCAGTAATCCACCATACACACTACATGGGCATAGAATCACAGAATGATTTGGGTTGCAATGGACCTTCAAAGGTCATCTAGTCCAACATCCCTGCAGTGAGCAGGGACATCTTCAACTAGATCAGGTTACTCATAAATATGTATGGCATACATACATACCTATATATACAGAGAGTGGTTTGGCTGTTTCATGCCAAAAGTAAGGGCACTGTTAATCATCCTGTCTCTGCTGCCACCCTGACTGCTAATGGCAATAGAACCAAAGTCCAGAAGGAGCTAGAGGAGCTAGGTCAGCTGTCCATATTGGGGTCATCCTGAGGCACAAAACTCCGCGTCCAGCACTGACAGTGCTTCTCTTTTCTGCTCCTGCCAAATGCACCTGGAGCCAAGTGTTACACAGGGCCGTCTCCAGAAGAGAGAGAGATTGATCATCTAAGGTAATCGTAGCAATCGTGATGAAGGAGCAGGAGCATGTAGAAGCACAAAGGAGAGGGAAGTCTGGGATTTGAATATGGTAAATTGTCCCTGCCTTCAAGCTGCTTTTCTTTTACTGCAGCATTGGAGAATTTCCTCAGAATGACACTGTCTGCATGCCTCTGCATTGTGCAAATCCTGGAAAAAGTTGTCTACACAGCAGCAGATGAAGCACAGACAATGCAGTCAGCTATTTCAAAAAGATAGCTATATATTTGTCTTAGCTTACCTATTTCCATTCAGATTAAGTATACCTAGAAAGTTCGCAATAGAAAAATTTATTGTGTAGTTTAAATATAAACAATATGGGTAATAAACCAAAGCAGTCTTCAATTATACAATTCTGTGTAAGCTGTGCTGTTTAATTTGTAAAATAATAAGTTATTAGGTTATTCTATAACAACAGAGTAAATTAAGCCATGAAACTATGTTTTCACTTAATTAATTTTTCGTATGCATAGAGCTTTTGTTTCTTTTCAACCAGGATTTTGATTTTCAACCAATGCCATTTCATACAAGCATTTAGACTAGACTAGACTAGACTAGAATAGAATAGCATAGACTAGACTATTTCAGTTGGAAGGTACCTACAATAATCATCTAGTCCAACTGCCTGAGCACTTCAGGGCTGACCAAAAGTTAAAGCATGTTATTAAGGGCATTGTCCAAATGCCTCTCAAGCACTGACAGGTTTGGCGCATTGATCACCTCTCTAAGAAGTGTGTTCCAGGGTTTGACCAACCTCTTGGTAAAGAAATGCTTCTTGATAGCTGAACCTTCCCATTTGTAAAATATTGGTTTAATATTTATTTTAAAAACAACAAAATCTTGAATGCATCACTTCCAAATGGTTCATTTCTTATTTTCATTTTAGGTTAAAATAATGGGAAAATTAAGGTGGCAAGAGTAAATGTACATTATTTCCTTTTAAAAGTTTCAAAATCCAAAAGTAGGAGTCATGGCAATAATACAACTGTGAAACAAGAAAACAAAATCCAAAGAAGTAAAATTAAGATTAAAGCCCTTAACCATTTTGCTAGAGGGTATGCAGCATTCACAGTCCTCAAAACCAAAAGAATCATGAAAGGTCACCCAACTAAAGAGGTAAAATAACACAAGCTAGTGGCAATAGTACTGAAATTTGATAATAGCTGTATATGTCTTCTGTACGTACTGATGGGTGCACCAAAACACATGGAAATAACATTAGAAGACATTCATCTGATGTTGTTTAGACAGACTGAATTGTTTTAGGGGAAATGTTTCTTATTTTCTTCCTTTACTGTATTTTCCTGAATTTTCAGTTTTAATGGAAATGCTTATTTTTTTTCTTAGCCCTGGTATTTTCTAATATTAAAATTTCTTTAAAATAAAGAGATAAAATTATTTTTAATATAAGTTCAAATAGCTTGTGAACTTACTTCACATGATTGCCTGATGTATTCTAAGCAAGCAACCAAAATGCAGTAGCTATGAAGCAGTGGGCATGAAGTTGCTGTATTTATATGCATAAACCATTTAAGTAAATAAATTAGAATTTAGATACTAAGGAAGTGTGTTCGCAGAATCGCTACTTCAAAGGATGCTGATGTCTTGCATCTCTTTAAGTGCCTTAACCTGTAAAGCTATGAAAGTTACCAAATATCCAGGAACAGCTCTTCCCACAATTAGAAATGCTATTAATCTGGTCTTTTGCTGACAATCAGGCTTACTCCTTTCCAAAAATAAAAACTGCAATTATATTATAGCTTGCAGGTGTATGTTTTGTATATATTTGGGATTATCAGAATATATTTTTCATCACCTTCTTTCCATTCCATTTTTAAATCTAAGAAATTAATTGATTTAATGCACTTCTACAACACTTAATTTTCTGGAATGGCATGGAATAAGGTTGTGTGACTTTTCATTAGAGAAACCCCAATAAAAGGTTGCTACATAAAGCAGATTCTAGAAAGAATAGGGAAAAAAAACCCACAAATATTCTATTTACAATATTTGTGAATATGTCTCTTCATGGGAATATTTAATGTAAAACATCACTGTATTACAGCACTTCTGACTGTTTAAGTGTTTATAGCTAGTAATTCCAAGCAAAAATAATCAGTAAGGAAATAAAGCTCTAAATACAGTCTATTAACTTTTTCCTGCTAGCATTCTATGACACAAGAAAGATGTTGGTTTTTTCCTCGTATTAACAACAGATTAAAAAAAGAGCAAGACAAAAGTCTCTTGAATACAATATAATTATGCATATTTTTGGAAGACACAGAACTTAGATCTTCTTTCAGGATTAGGATAAGATCAGTGAAAGGACTTGAGAACTGCCAGAAGTTTGACATTTTCATTTCCAACTGTTTGGAAAACTGATGCAGTGAAAGTTCACATGGGTTAGAACAGAGTGAAAACATAGTGCTTTTGGAAATCCCATTCCAAATTTTTGGAGGCTTATATTACATACAAAAATACATACAATAATTTTACCAAACCTATAATACACATTTCTCATTTCCAAAACTAGGAAATGCCATAATTTGGCTGTGTGATTTTAATCTTTTCTGATGTGTTTCTGATTCCCACATTTTTATATGCATATATAGCTTTTAATATCATGGTCACACACTTGATTTTCCTCCAGATCCCCAAATCATCAGTGCCCAGAATACACAATGAACAACTAAACAATATTCCTTTTCATCTCTTTCATCTAGTATTAATCCCAAACACCACTGATCTTTTGGGAGTCAAGAGCAATAATTTCATGTAAAGTTTGGAGGAAAGATTTAACTATAAAGCCCTATGACTTTTCTCTTTCTCTTCTCTCCTATTCCTTTCCCCTTTCCCTTCAGCCTCAGAGCCACTTCACCTCCTTTCAGTTCCTCTGTTTGTTCCACTCCAATGGATCTTTCAGCTGTTGCTTTATCCAATATGTGACAGCACAAGTCTTCACCCACCAAAATAAAACCAGGGCTAAGAGAGACTCTTGCAGACAGCTCCCTCAACTAGCTTGACCTCCAGCTGCAGAAGCAGCATGCACCCAGGGAAAGGGGTGGAAAAACACAGCTGAGGATGGTGCCACAGCAGGACTTGGTCAACTCAGGGTGAGACTGGCTTAAGCTGCCATCAAACCATAATGACACAGGAACTTGCCCTTCCCTGGCATGGGGCCATGCCATTAACCCATGCATAAAGGGAACAGAAACCTGCTCTTATGCTGGGGGTAGTTGGCTCCATCCACATCAAAACTTTGTAAATTTTGCTAAAATCTCTCTTTATCCTTCTGTCTTAACATTGACACTCAGTGACTAGCATAACAGAATGGAGGTAACATGAAACAATTTATTACAACTTGTAAACAAGTTTTCATAGGTTTTTAGTTTGTTTGTTTGTTTTCCCTTAAATAAGGCTTAACTGTGTTACAAAGCTCCTGTGCATTCATCAGCCTGCATAGTTGCCCTCAATGGGGATTTTCCTAGCTAAATGCAAGTTCAGAAACCAGCACATGGCAACTCAGGCTGAGCACAAAGAGGACCACAGGATGAAGTCCTTTGTAGCAATGAGAATTTTTACCTGTTATGCAATGCTTAGCAACTACATAATACCATCTTTTTCAGTGGAACTTAATACTGTTTTTGTCTTGCATGATGCAGCTCTTTTTTTCATTATATTTACATGAGTATGCACACAGAAGTCTGCTAAGAAATTTCTGTTCCAACTCCTACCAGCTAAAAAGCACAGAGTCCACTATGTGCTGAGCATCAACAGTACATAAATGGACACATACAAACTTCAGGAACACAGAACAGATACATCATTAAATGTATATCTATATATATTTGTGAACATATATAGTATGTGAATGCTTGCACAAGCCACACAACTTCACTAGATTCTGCAGAACATCATAGAGTAATGTCCAGGTATAGAGATGATCAACAGGTGCTGCACTTATTTGTCAGTCAGCAGAGTGGTGGGATGCAGGAATTAAAGGTGTGAATTCAAAACAGGAAGAACAAAGAGAAAGAGAAATTCCATCTGGAGACAGTGTGGCACTTCTCTGGCCGACCCAAGCAGAAAAGGGAAAAAGTTGTAAATTAGTGGAAAAAGGAGTTTTGTAAAAGGAAGTCATGTTATATAGGCATTAGTGGTCTTTCCACATTTCATAGGGTTTGAAGTATGAATATATATTTGATTTAAATATAGATATCCATGTAACATGTTAGAAAAAAAATACTTTACATATAGTTATTTACACAAACATACACATTATTAGATGAAGGGCTGTACAAATATAAGTATCACTAAGCAGGATAATGTTAATTCTCATATTAATATTTGCTTATGTATGTATCTTACTTCCAAACATTTAAAGATTTTTTCTCTCTCTGCTTCTTTAAAACTCATAAAAGTATTTACTGTGATGAAACTCATTTCAAAAGTGCAGACTGCTGCATGCCAAAGCAAGTCATTATTTGCTAGCTCATAATCATCTTTTCTGTGTCTGTTAGAATCACTGATGCATTAATTGCTTATCAAAATTTGAAACAGTTCATGAATCAATCTGAAGATAAAATAAATAAATATTAATTACTCGATTTCAACAGAATTCATGTCCTCTGCCTGAAAAAACTGTATTTATTACATGTCAGAATTAGGTCTTGATAGCTAATGTATGGGCAAATATGAAATATACTCAAGCCATACTCAGCAAATCAGAACTGACTGACTAGATCAAAATGTTTCAAGAGATCAATGCATTATAGTCTTATTTGACCAAATTAGAGATCAAAGAGAGAACAGACTGGTCAATTATAACACAGATATTAAATGAAAGAAATGTCTAAATGCATAGGTCTGACACAGATTATGTGAAAAATGAAATATTAATTTTTAATATTTGGAAGTGACTCTGTATGAGAAGATCATAACACAACAGAAGCAAACACCTGATCTTCCAACAAGCACATGGGCACAAAATATCATTACATAAGAAATTTTAGTACTCCTTCCATCATATAAGGGAAGGGGAGAAGGAAGGTATAGAGTTTTCAGGAAAATCAAAATAAAGCATTTTATTTTGGATCAATACAAAATTTTCATTAAGCCAAAAGACTGGGTGGAGGGCTCTTCACCCATTTAATTTTTTACTAAAATTGAGTGAAATTTACTATTTTGGAGACTTAAAACTTTCATTTTTAAAAGATGAGTGAGCTGAGAGACTTCTAAATCTGGGCCAATGCCAGTTCACTGCTGAAAATCTAAGTCTAAAACTTTTCAAACTAAATGACCCAGGAGGAAACAGGAAACAGAAGGCTTTCCCTTGAGCCTTTACTTTCTTCTAGCTTGCTCCTGAAAATTGTATGCAAAAAAGATCCCCCAAAAATCCGAGGAGGAACAGGGAATATCCCTATAAGGCAGTTATAGCTCTGAAATATATTAGGAATTAGACAGACATCAGTGTGCCACTTGTAAGCCAAAGTGTTAGTGGAAAAACAAACAAACACAGTTTTTCTCAAGGAAATTCAGCAGAAGGAGGTTCTGGCTAATGTAGCTGGCTGCTATAAAGCATATAAAATGGGAAATTCTTAGAAATAGGCAATTTCTCTGTTACTCGCTGACTACAAGCAGGATGAAGAACCCATTTTAATAGACTATAGGTCTCAGTAAGAAATGAAGAATCCTTGATTTATTCTACTAGGTCAAGTTGTTTATTGTCTGAGGTCATATCAGCTGCTTAGCAGAAGATGCTGCTTCAACTTCAGCTAGTCATGTGAAGAGGCAGGTTGTGGTAGTCCTAGAAAGTAATTACTGCACCTCAGCTGATGCCACACCACAGTGACACTCAGGCAGAAACAGACCTATGTACCCTGTAAAACTAAAAGCATCTCCCCAGATCAAGATGTTCGACCCAGCTTTAAACACAGAATATGTCACTGTCAGTAAAGTCTGCATGTAAGAATACAGAGAAAAATATAATTACAAAAGATATTGTGAATTAAATGCAAACATAGAGGAATTTAAATTTTGCTACTTACTTCACCCTCATAAATTTACATATACCTTCATATACTTTCTTCCTAATGTGTAGCTAAATAGTCTGTATTTTCCTTAATAGTATCTTAAAATTCTTCACTTCATGCATTCATAGCTAACATAGCTCTCGCATGACTTGCCTTTTCACTTAAGTATATGTAAGGAAGGATTTAGTTCATGTTGCAATTGAACACTGCTACTTTCTCTGAAACCTAAAAAATTATGCAAATAATATACACAAAGTCATATGTTCTTTAAGACAGGCCACTGGTATCTAAAAGAAGGATTGTTTAGTTTTACCCTTATGTCTATATAAGACAACAACAAAGCAATTAAACAAGTTTCCAATCTGCAGTCACAGAATCAAATATTATTGCTGAGATTTAACATCCTCATTTACACAAATCTTAGACTATTCTATTCTGTCTTTATAGAATATTTGTGGAATTAGTTTTTCACCAAACTTAATGACACATTCTACTGTACACTCTTGTTCAGTAGAACTTAACAGATGCAGTTTTAAAGTTAATCCTAAAGCTATTCAGTGCATCTACTGAAAATGTTAACTTCTAAACAAAAAGGGTGAAAGAATAGAAGTTTCCATGGGATTGTGCAATAAAAACTTTCACTCAGCAAAATTTTGAAAAAAGCTATAGCTTCATGCGAAAAGGAAAACAATAAATTCCACACAAGAATTCTTTTCATTTTGAAAAGTTTTTACTGTAAATGCTGTCAAAATGTTAACACTTCACTTGACGTTAAACTTGTGAATAGAATATAGGAAATGAGCAGATCATCTGTGTAATTAAAATAAAAATGCCGTGCTGGAAAAATGCATTGTTGAATAAAGCTGAAGTTGATACAAATGTGTTCATCACCACAAAAATGGCCAAACAAGTAATAGTTACCTGTGTTACTTTTCTTAGTGTCATGTTTGCACTGAGCATGGATAAAAACGGCTTCTTACCTGCTCAGATAATTCTGGTCCGTTGATATGAGCCTGTACGAGAGCATCATTAACAAGTGAATGAAAGTTTAGAAGCACGTGCTCAATGTCATATGTCCCACTCATGGCACTCGAGAGCTCCTCCAGGGACTGAATATATCCCTGCCAATGAAGATCAACTTCTGCCATGTTAGCTAAGCAGCCTCGGATGACGTTGAGGCAGTAGCCCATACAGGGCTTACTTAAAGTCAGCCCTTGGCAATGAGGGCAGTACTGCATTCTCAGTAAAGCTCTGCTGCAGTCTTTAGAGAAATGCAGATGATCTGTTGTATTGATCACTTCAATCCCCAAATTCAGAGCCTGCAAGAAAGTTCGGCTGGGTAACAGTGATCTTCCCATTTGTCCTATGGCCTTTTTGGGAATGTTACCAAAGGGCCTGATGTCTCTTCTTACCATTTGGAGGCATTCCGCATATTCCAGGGAAATGTCAGTCAGGCCAGGGTTAATCACATGGTTGTAGACTACTGGGAACAGGGTGTCAAAAAACCTGTTGACAAATTCCTCTGTGCTGACATCTGTGCCAAATATGAAAAGTCCAATATCTGTGAAAAATTCCTGGACACGCGTAGTAGCCTCAGCAGCCATGTTTCTATATGCATTGCAGAAAAGTGTGCTTGTGTAATTCTCAGCCAGTCTGATAAGTGTTTCAAAGGTTTCTGTAATTTAAAGAGAAGTTCATTATTTTTAAGGTTTAAAAAATAGGAAATTAGAGTAAGAATCTAAAACAATTGTATCAGGACAACTTACATTTATCCTGAATGCATTTTTGCATTAGAATTTATGAAGAGACAAACTTCTCACAAACTGTGACAACTGTCTTTTGTATATAGGCAAACACCTTACAAGTCATGTTACAACAAAATTAATAATCCCTGTTTTCTTGGCAGGATATATTAAACAAAGTCTAAAAAAATAAATTTTAAAAAAAGGAAATAAATTGTAAGCTGAGTTACAAAGTTACAAAATACAACAAAGCCCTACTCTATCTGTCTACATATATACATACATTAGCTCTCATCTCACAATTCATTCTGCAATACGCAACAGAAAGTTAAATGTTATCAGTCACTCCAAGTCATTCCTCTTCCCATCCTCAATGGATGGGCAAAAGTAATATTAACAATTTAAACAACTCTTCAATTGCATTAAAACTTACTTTTTAAAAGATCAAACAGTTTTTTCTTCTTGTCTTTCAAAGGAAGGAGATGTACCAAACACACATGAGAACATGCTTTTAAACAATGCTGTTTGGTCTGGTAATTACTATAGTCAAGCAAAGTGCTGGAAAATGCAGAATTGCTCTCCTCAGGCACTGTGATAAAAACACGCTCTCTAAGCCTCAAGATCAGCATAACTGGTAAAGCCTGAATGAATAAACTCACATTTCATTTCATGTGTTAAATGGCAATCCTTTAGTATACGGAGTAGTTTTTAATAAAACGGTTAAAGAATACTGGAGAAGTATTCTCTCCTGACTTGATCCATGACTTGCAGGTAAGGAAAACTGCTGGTTTTCAAAACAGAAAAAGAATGTTCTCATTGATCTGCCAGAGAAGCTTGCACTTCAGGGAAGGCAAAGGAGCAATAGATATAGATCAAAAGGAAACTTACCTTAGATTTGAAAATAAAAATAAATAGAAATACGTATTACAAATATCAACCCATTTTATCCACTGGATGGCTATGACTCAGTAACTTTCTTTTATTCATTCAAGCTTTACAAGTTTTAATGCATTTTTTCACATGTATTTTTTTTAATGGGACTCCATAGAAATAAAGTGAGGAAAAGCATGAAGTACTGTTAATACTGTCCAAACAGTGATGTTAAAAATAAGCAAAATCAAAGAGTGTCAAAATATGTCAAGCAGTTACTGAAACAATCTGAAGTCTGATGTTAAGTCACTGACTGAAAGGAAAAGTAGAAAACTCAGAATAATTTTAATATAATAACCAAGACTGGCTATCACATCTATGCATAGCAACAAATTTCATATTCTGATAAAAAGCTTGTTCAGGTCAGAGAAATTATTCTCACTGACTTCAGTGGGTTTGAAATTGCACATTTTTTGAAAAGATCACAGAGAAGACATGTTACACTGATCTGCTTATACTTTCTATACATTTTCTGTTTCCTCCAATAAAAATCAGATACATGTTTATAAATCAGTCATTACCTCCATTCCTCTGCTATCTATTACCTATTAACTCTTTGTTTCATAGTTCATACCACTTTTAAGATTGATTTTGGCATCTCTCTTTTTCATTCCTCTAACATTCACACAAGTAAGAAAAAAAGTGTTGACTCCCCACAGTAAACAGTAGGAAAATGCATTCCATTCCCCACCCCCCCTTTTTTTTATATATTACTATGGCACACAGATATGTTTATCTCTCCTAAAGTGACTTTTACTGTAATCACACATACATGCCAAATATCACAGTGATTCAGAAAAGGGTTTGATTTCTTTTAAAAATTAGACACCTAAAGTCAGGACCCTGCATGGAGCTAGGCTCCCACCATTGGAGACTTAGTCAATACAGCAAAGTCTTTTAAGTTTATCCCATGAGTCGACACACAGAAGCACCAGCTGAGTAACTCTGTAGACCACAGCTGCCTGCATCACCACTGGCTCTGTGACTTTTCTCAACCTCCACACCTCATGCCAGATCGTACCTGAGCCACCTGCACTGCAAGCCATGTTTGCAGGTGTGCACATGTGTATGGGAGATCCATATCCTTCTGGAGCAGATGAGACACAACATATCAGATAGGGCATATTAGATTGATCAAGGTGCCCACTTTAAGGCGATTGAACTGAGGATGAGATCAGCAACTATAAAGGCAGTTTGGACACGCAGGTCCTGTGTCATATCTGCAGGCTACATGTGGAAGTTTTGTATTTCAAATGGTACTAGGTGGCTGTGTCTAGACAACTGAACTAAATTCTAGATATCCAGTTATCACTGACTCCAGAACCCTTCATATAAAAGCTTAGAGCAGCCAGAATAATTAAAACAAAAATTTAGGTCAAATTGATTCTTGGTTTAGATGGTTTAAAATTGTGAAGAATATTAAAGCCTCCTAGAAAAATGGCTATTTTTGTAACAGTGGATCAGTCTTTTACACAAATTTTGCCAATGCTTCAGATGAAATTTGTTAAAATAGGTAAAGTTACTAAAATAATGATGTTATAATAATCTCTTCGGAATCACACGAATACGGCTTTTATGACCCTTCTCAATTTTTTATTATTACTTTTTCCTAGATGAAAACAATAAAGTATGTGATCTAACATGTCTGTTACAATCCACGGCTGCAGTATCCTATTACCAAGAGCGCAAATATTAGATGAAAGAGTAAATCATGCTTCACACGGATAATCAATAGATTTTACAATGTCGTCTAAACAATAACAAACCTTCAAGATTGAATTACATTGCTAATGCCCCAGCAACCCACAGATGAATGTGTCCAATAATCAACTGCATGATTTATTGACTATTTGTGCTTTTCCAAACAACATATGATAATATTAGCCACTTGTGTTTACAATTCTGCATCATGCTGTTTAATTGCCATTTCAGGATTTTTTACAAAACTTGTTAATCAGGTTTACTCTACTGCCACATTTCCTACTTTATAACTGCCAAAGCTATTCCAAAGATTTGTTTTGCTCTCAGACAGCTCGAAGAATGACAGACAGCACAGCAGACCTACATTTGCTTTCAATATTGAACAGCTCCTGTGAACACTTTATGATGACAATCTATGTCATTTACAACACTTTCAGAGACTACAATGGCAAATCAGGTTAAGATGGTTCAGTACAGCAAGCATATCACAGATTTAACAATGTGTTTCCCTATCTTTTAAGTCTATGGGCCCAAACTAGCATCATCAGTCTTAATTATTCAGACACATAAAAGCGGTGAGCTTTTAATCAGTATAAATCCAATACACATAAAAGACACTTAAAATATATTCGAGATGAGCCAGAAAAGCTCTTTTTATTGTTATTAAATGATATTTTAATCTGCAGGCTCAGTGCCTATCGAAAAGTATAAGCCCGTTGCCAGTTGCCGTTAATGTCCAGTGATCTCATATGTTTCCCTTCTGTTTATGGGCAGCACAAATAATCCAGAAGCATCGAACGCTCTCTACTAAACACTTATAGTTCAGTCAAGTGTATCTTGCATATATTGTCCTATTGAAGTCAAAAGGAATGCCTCAGGTACAGTTTACAGCTTAGCAAACAAAAGGCATTCAAAAACTATGGAAAAGAATAATCACGGAAAAGATATTAATCCACCCAGTATTACATACATAATATCTTAGTTTGAAATATATCAAACAGGGAAATACACATAGGTGGGAAATTCAGTGCAATTGCTCCTAACTATAAAGTAGTACACAGTGCCAGATATACTGCAAAATCCCCTAAACATTTATCAAATCAGAAAAAAGAACTGAAAGAATAAAGTCTTCAAGACTTATAAATTAATTATAAGAACTGAACTCATTAGGGCATTGCTTGTGAAGGTTATATGGGAGGGAAATGAAAAGGATAAATACCAGCAGAAGATATTCGAGACTCAATAAAACTGTTCTTCATTAACACATATTTCAGGTTAATCCATTTAATAGATTACAGACTCATCAGTAAGTAGTCAGTAAGAAAACAGGTAAAACAGATTAAATCTGCAGCCTAACCAACTTTGTATTGCCAAGTATTAGTGATACACCTCAGGCTTTATAGCCATAACTACTCATAGCAGACTTCAAAATTTGTCAGGTCTTGTTTGATCTTGAATTTATTTTATCTGTCTTTGAAAGAAAATAAAAAATAAGAAACTTGAATTTAAATCAGTTGACTATTGCCTACGATGTTCTGTGTTCAATGGCAAATTACTCAGACAGTCAGATGTCAGGAGTTTCTTGCACACCCTGTGATTTTGAGTTTGGTTTAGTTATAGTGTAATTTTTGTTTTAACTGTGGGGTTTGTTTGGTTGGTTTTGTTTGGGTTTTATTTTTCTTACCTTTTTGAAATTGTGTAACTATCTAAAATATTACAAGGAGGACTAAAAAAATATGAAACAATCGTGGTGTACCTAAGCCCAAGGACCCAGAGGGTAGGTAAGAGTGTACCCTATTAGCAAATACACAATTGAAACACACAAAATTAACCCTGTGAATGCCTAAGACCACCATGGAAGCAACCTTCATTGCTGGTATCACTCAGGACTAATGATTCATCTGAACAATGCACAGGCGGCATGAGCATAGCAGCAGGGGAAAACATAGACACTAAGAACTTGGTGTATGACAGTTTTAGTTGGAATATTAATAGAAATTAACAATCATAGGTAATTTGGACTATAAGCATTAGTGTCACTGCAATTAGACTAAAAAGAACTGTTGCATTTTGGTAGGCTGTTAAAACATTAATCAGAGAAACAGTAAAGTTTCTCAGATCTGTATGCAAGATGTGCTCTCCTTTTTGCCCATAATGAAATTGTGAGGACTCATAAGAAACTCATTGTCGATTTAGCTGATGTAAAAAATCCTTTAGTTTTTATTTGATATGCTGAAGAATCTAGAAAAAAACATGTCCCAAATCAAGGTGACATCAATTTCACTCATGATTGTGCTACATCTTTTTGCTAGTTTCAATTGATAATCATACTTCTCATTCTTATTCTATTATCTACTTAATATCATCACTCAGTGTCAAACTTTTATTAGTAATCCTGATACCGACTATTGTGTCATGTAGAATTAGCTTTCTAAACCAACAAATTCAGGGTATTTTTACTTTTTTTCCTCCATCTTCCTATTTATACACTCAAGAACAGGCCTAGCACTGCAACGGGACTCCTCATTTTCAGCTGATCTGACACAATGATCTCCAAGTCTTTTATCTGATTTTTATAAAATGTTGTAATAAGATCATCTTTTTTCCAGTTCTCTGGAGCTTCATTGATTTTTATAACTTAAGGAAAATTATCACAATGGTTCACAAAATTATTTTTGAGTTTTTCAGTGAAACCTACTACTGTTGACTTAAAAATATCTAGCCTTAGAAGCTGCTATTTAACATACTTCTAAGTTGCAATTGGAATGTAAAGTATTTAATCATATCTTTATAGATGATAGTTTAATATTGAATGACTGTCCTATGAATGAATGAATGAATAATAATCACATGAATGAACATGACCGGGTTATTATTTTATATAGTTATAATCAGTGATTCCACTTTTCTCCCAAAATTGTTTTGTTTTGTTTGCTTGGTTGGTTGGTTGGTTTTTATCAGTCTGTTTTTATCCTTTCAATAGTGATGACTATGGGCCCATTTATCTTGCCTTTCTGGAAGCAACAAGAGTAGATTGTTTTGTATAGTGCCAGGAGAAAAAATAACTGACAATAAATAGAGCTCCACCAAAACCCTTTATTCCCTCTTGGATTCTGCTTACCTTCTCCCTGATTTTGCATTGTTCTGTGTATTTCATAGGCAGTGCTTTCTCAATGGAGGAAAATATTTCTAAATTCAGAATATATTGCTTACTAACTTGGAATGAAATATACTCAGAATTGCAAGTAGAACACTTCAGGTCATCACAGCTTTAAATCTGGTATCATATAATGAAGTTGTATGAAAATCTTTTGATGTAAAATGCTGTGCATGGTTTGTAAAAGGACATTCAATTTATAATTATTTGTTATATGCATTTTTATATATTTGCCATAATAAATAAGGAAGGCAAGTCATCGCAGATGTGTGAAAAGGGTATTTTTTGAAAAGGGAAATTTGGAATTTATACTAGGATACTGTTGAGATAGGAGGGTGAGAAAATTAATTTATTAGAAGGGTAAAATTAATTTCACATAACTTTAAACATATATATGTAAGCTAGTCACCTGAAGCTCCCTAAAACTCAGGTGAGAGAAACGAGCACTTCTAAGGCAGGATTCATCTCTCTGACTTTAGATGACTACTTTCGGTTGAGATGAACTGCCCTCTGGAAGTGCTTGTTCCTGTCCCTTGACTATAAAGAGGCATTAGAACAAATCGCTCAGATATAAAAACCTATATTTAGTCAGCGTGAATTCCTAAGATTTTTGTAAGGAACTGGTATTAAGAGAAAGTGTCATCAAACACAATACGATACTGTCATTTATACAAATAAAGAGCTGAGTTCATCATGTTTCTACAAAGTGGTCTTAATGGGAGATAAATTACAAACTTCTATTATATTTACGCAAATCGTCTTTCCTTCTGCACAGCTGGGAATGTGCTTTTCTTAGAATGAAATAAAGTATATACTTGATTTTCAGAGGGTTGCCTTAGCTTCACGACTTTAGATATTAGCTTTATAAAAAGTAATTGTCAGGGAAGAAAGAATAATCTCAGGAAGATTTCCATAAAGCTATGATGATGATTGACATCAGATGAAGCTTTTGTCCTTATATTTGAAAGTTTAGAACCTTGTATTTTTCAATTATCTTAATTTTATGCTGGCGATACTCAACTTCAGTGAGGTGATTTTTGATTTACACAGGTTAAAGTGAAATGACATTCAGGTTCTAGCAGATGCAACTCCACAGATCAACATTTCTTGCACATCAAACAAGTAAATATACTCATTTTGTATCACTGAATATTTAATCTGACAGCTTTCTTCTATGTGTTGGTTGAGGTTTGGTGAATCCCTGCACCTAATAGTCTGAGTAATTTCACACTAAAAATCGTCACACCAGTCAATCAAATAAATTTGAGGAGTTTGTTTACTTAACATATGACTATATGTCATGGATTTCAAACAGGGTCCAAAGTTCGGTAAGGGATTAGATGCAGTTATCTTTCACTTCATTTCACTTCACTTCACTTTATTTTTATTGAGAAAAAAAGAGATTTAAAAAAACATTCTTTAAGGCTGCCTTTCTTAAACAAACATCCATGTGTTCCACAGCAGATTCAGGACCAATTAAGTTCATGACTGGATCTGTATGATATTGAAGTTAATTCTGTGTCCCTCTATAACTGCTGGATATCAAGAAGAAAACCAGTATGTCCTTCTGCAATACTCTGCTATATTAGTTATTAGTGATACATGCAAAATTCTGCTTAATGTAGATGATGTAAATGCATTTTAGTTTATGCCTTATATTTCAGTACTTAGTTTGCAGAATGCTGTAAAAAGGGAATTAATTTGAAGTATGCACTTCCAAGTTTCAGATAAATTAATAAATGTACCATTTCTAACTTGACAGGATAGAAACTCTCAGGAGGTAGATAATCAGGCAGACAATTGGTCTTTCCCAATTACAAGAGGAAAATAGCACCTGTCAACAACAACATAAAAATCCAGTCCTCTAAACTGGTTAGGAAAAGACGTACAGTTTTAATATATAAACTTATCACATTTAAGTGAAATTCAGAAGAAATTTCAACACCAAATAAGTCTCAGGAAAGATTAATTGTTTCCAGAAGAACTTTCTTATGACAGTTGTATAGAATATTCTGTGTAGCTGCTTTTGATGATAACATCTTAGGATCACATATTGATATGGATTGGAATAGTCCACAATACTTTGACTCACCCTTTCTTATACAGTATGACTCCTGATTTTAATACAATTTATTTCTCCAACAACTCATAACTATGCACTAAACAATGCATGTTAAATGACCTATTGTTGCTAGTACCTTTGGCACTTAGAATCATAGAATAGTTCTGGTTGGAAAAGACCTTTAAGATCATCGAGTCCAATCATTAACATAGCACTGCCAAGTCCACTACTAAACCATGTCCCTAAGCACCACGTCTATATCCACCAGGGGTGGTGACTCAACTTAGTGATGAAGTCAAGGGAAGCCTGTTCCAATGTCTGACAACCCTTTCAGTGAAGAAATTTTTCCTAATATCCAATTAAACCTGTCCTGGTGCAAGTTGAAACCATTTCCTCTCGTTCTATCACTTGTGACTTGGGAGAAGATGCTGACATCCACCTCACTACAACCTCCTTTCAGGTAGTTGTAGAGAGCAATAAGGTCTCCCCTCAGCCTCCTTTTCTCCAGGCTAAAAAACCCCAGTTCCCTCAGATGCTCTTCATAAGACTTGTGTTCTAGACCATTCACCAGCTTCGTTGCCCCTCTCTGGACATACTCCAGTGCCTCCATGTCTTTCTTGTAATGAGGGGCCCAAAACTGAACACAGTATTTGAGGTGCGGCATCAGCAGTGCCAAGCACAGGGGGAAAATCATTTCCCTGGTCCTGCTGGCCACACTATTCCTGATACAAGCCAGGATGCTATTGGCCTTCTTGGCCACTTGGGCACACTGCTGGCTCATGTTCAGTTGGCTGCTGATCAACACTCCCAGGTTCTTTTCTGCCTGGCAGTTTTCCAGCCACCCTTCCCCAAGCCTGTAGTGTTGCGTGGGGTTATTGTGACCCAAGTGCAAGACCTGTCATTTAGCCTTGTTGAACCTCACACAATTGGCCTCAGCCTACTGATCCAGCCTGTCCACATCCCTCTGCAGGGATTTTCTATCCAAATTTACTGAGGGTGCACTTAAATCCCTTCATCCAGATCATTGATAAAGATATTAAACAGAATTGGCCCCAACACTGAGCCCTAGGGAATACCACTTGTGAGCGGCTGCCAACTGGATTTAACTCCATTCATCACTACTCTTTGGGCCCGGCCATCCAGACAGATTTTTTCCCAGCGAAGAGTACAGCCACCCAAGCCATGAGCAGCCAGTGTCTCCAGGAGAATGCTGTGGGAAATGGTATCAAAGGCATTACTAAACTCTAGGTAGACAACAAAAACAGCCTTTCCACTAAGCAGGTCAACTTGTCATAGAAGGAGATCAGGTTCGTCAAGCAGGACCTGCCTTTCATAAACCTATGCTGACTGGGCCTGATCACCTGGTTGTCCTGTACATGCTATGAGATGGCACTCAAGATGATCAGCTGCATTACCTTCCCTGGCACTGAGGTCATACTGACAGGCCTGCAGTTCCCCGGATCCTGCTACCAACCCTTCTTGTAGAAGGGCATCACATTTGCCACCCTCCAGTCAGGTGGAACCTCCCTGGTTTGCCAGGACTACTTATAAATTACAGAAAGGGGCTTAGTGAGCACTTCTGCCAGCTCCCTCAGTACCCTTGGGTAGATCTCATCCAGCCCCACATGCTTGTGTATGTCTAAGTGGTGTAGCAAGTCACTAACCATTTCCCCTTGGATTATGGGGGCTTCATTCTGCTCCTTGTCCCTGTCTTCCAGCTCAGGAGGCTGGGTACCCAGAGAACTGGTCTTACTATTAAAGACTGAGGCAAAGAAGGCACTAAGGACCTCAGCCTTTTCCTCATCATTATGTTTCCCACCACATTCAGTAAAAGGTGGAGATTCTCCTTAGCTCTCCTTTTGCTCCTAATGCATTTATAGAAACATTTTTTGTTGTCTTTTACAGCAGTAGCTAGATTAAGTTCTAGTTGGGTTTTTACCCTTTGAGACAGGTGTACCTCATCTGTCTTCAGTGGGCTTGGTGTCCTCTATAACCAACCCATGATCCAAAAGCCCATATTTCTGATGATGACAACAGGCCAGGTATTGATCTGCTGGCTCTTCCTGTTTCTTCCCTCATCATTCCCTGCAACTGGAGGGATAGAGGAGAACACTACTTGTGCTCCTGAAGCCTTAAGCAATTGTCCCAAGGCCCTGAAGTCTCTCTTGATTGCCCTTGAATTTGTTGCAACTTTATCACTACCTACTTGAAAAAATCAATAATGGATAATAATCTGAGGGTCCTACCAGGGTAGGAAGTTTTCTCTTCACATCTTTAACCTGGACTCCAGGGAGGCAGCAGACTGCCCTAAGGAGTGGGTTCATTTGCAATATTAAGCCTTCTGTTACCTTCAGAAGGAAGTCTTTAAGAGACTTGCCTTTAGCTCCACTTCAAATTCATACACACTTTTGAATGCAAACGTAGCTGAAGGACAAAAACAGATGAATTTCCTTCACTTGCATTCTGCTTGCTCCCCACGAACACTCCTCCAGGTTTTTGTGCAGTTATTCAAGCCTGCAACAGAAGCTTTTGAGATGAAAGTTCTGGATACACTGCATGATGTTCAAGTTGTTTTAATAGAATGGCTTTTACAATGAAAAAAGTAAAAACATATTTTGTTTATTATAAGGTTCCCATGTAGTCAGTTAAG
>NW_010336331.1:333-18831 GCF_000700745.2 Antrostomus carolinensis | reverse complement strand
AAAACCAGAACAATGTTTCTCCCTATACTTTCTGGAGCAGCTACTGCACTTGTAGCTTGTATGAGGCAGAATGGTCTTGTACAAGGGAAAATCCCATCTGATTTTTCAGTCCAGTTGTCCGGCTTCATGGCACCAACGAACAATTCAAAACCTGGATTTCTTTCTATAGTCTATGCATGTTGTCAAGATGCAGTCTACTCTATGAAATGTTTTTAAATCCTTTTTTATAGCGATCCAATTTTTTTCATTATATTATCTCACCTATTATTTTTGGATTTTGTTTGGCAAGATGGTTTTTAATGACCATTAATGTTTAGTTAGAGCTCACTCAATGGAACAAAGACCAATAGACATTAGATTTAAATGTAAATCAATTATG
This sequence comes from Antrostomus carolinensis, assembly GCF_000700745.2. Taxonomy (NCBI): domain Eukaryota; kingdom Metazoa; phylum Chordata; class Aves; order Caprimulgiformes; family Caprimulgidae; genus Antrostomus; species Antrostomus carolinensis. Next base: position 18,452 of record NW_010336331.1, on the reverse strand, counting down.
TTTACCATAGTATGAATAATTACAGAAATACAGGTTCATTAAATTATTCCTTTAAGCTTTATATTTTAATGCTTTTTAACATTTACCAAATTCTTTACAAATATATATATTAAAAAAAATATCTATTAAATGCTACAATTTTTGCTTTCTGAGAGAACTAGTAGAACCAGTACATTATCTATTTTTACTATACAGCTTCACTGGAGGTGCTAATAGCCTTTCACTCTACCACTATTTGTAATTGCTTTGCTAAGCCCCATTTTGCAAATCCTGCTGCAGCACTGACAACTCACACATTCTGAAGGCATGCAATGCTGTCCAAGAAGAAGATGGAGATAATAGCTACTGGAAATAGGTGTCTCTTCCAAACCACAACCCCACCGTGATTTCCACTCCATCATGTGATCTGCCCCATCACGCAGTGTGACAAGGGGTACGCATCTCTTGCATCACTCAAAACTGGATAGTTACCTCCCCATTCCCTTTACCATTGTGCGTCCTAGCTTATGTAGGACTAGAATAACTCTCACTAAATAATGAAAACACATAGAAACACAGGGCTAGGAGGAACTTGAGATGTCCTTTAACCCATCCTTTGAACCCAGGGCAGCTTCAACTAGATTTATGATCTCATATTTTAACATATTTTTCTAACCTATTCTTTAAAAATGCACAGTAATAGAGGCCACAACCTCCAAGAAAATAATTCCAGTGCTTCACTATATTTTCACTTTCTCTCACCAAAGAGAACAAATTATTTGCTTCTTCCACCTTTTATATATTTCAGATTAGATCTTCCCCACCTCATTGCAGTCATCTGCAAAGACCAAATGCATCACCAAAGCAGATGAGTCTACATCTTAGCTAATCAGTAGAGAGGATGATGGCATCTTTCATCTGACCTAGTTTAGGTGTCCACATGGAAATAAGATGAATCACACTGCTTTTCTCCTCTATTTATACAGAGAAAGAGGGTGATTAGTTCAGAGAAGCTAGGTGAAAACTGTTACAAATTTCTTTTGTCTTATTTTTATTAAAACGAACAGTCTCACTTCTTTCATTCCTAAAGGGGGTCCATTCTGCCTCTATATAGTTGAACTCAATCCTAAAGACTTCCAAAGGGAAGTCTAAATTGCCCAAATTATGTGCTTAAGTGGGCAAGTTATAAATGTAGGAGTTCCAAAATCATATCTAGCTCTGCCTAAATAGATACTACAAAATTGTTTTGTTAATCTATTTTGGAATAGCATCACTTCTCTAACTCATGTTTATCTTGGCAACCACTAAGCTCTCTACATCATTCAACAGAACAACTGCTAAGCCAGTCCTTCTCCAATCTTCAACTCATCTTATGCCTATCCAAATGCAGAATCTCCTTATGTTGCCTTTGAATGGCATCCCACTACTTTGAATTCTAGCTCTATTTTCCAGCCATGCACATGAGCTCTTTTTGCCCCCTTTCACTTGTTGAGAGCACATTGATTATTTCATCATTCAACACAGTAGGGAAAATGGTGGCTGTACTTGCCCAAGAACCACAACTGAAGCGTCTTTCTATTTTGACCATGAACACTTGCTAATCAATCAAATCCAGGTTTCCAAAAGGTTTTGTGCTTGTTAAGTGGCAATTTAATCCTACTTACTTATGAGAATGGCATGCTGAAGAGCGTAAAAAGACTTGGGAAAGACAAGTGACTTAACATCTGTGCTTCTGACATACCCACATTTTGGTTTCATTTCCATACAGCAATATTAGATTAGTTTGACCCAAATTCTCCCCAGTAAATATAGTTTCATTGTTACTTGTCAGCTTGATATGTGCTTCATTTGGCTTCTAAGTATTTCAGCTTTTTATTCCCAATAACTGAAACTAAACTAAGCAGTTTAAAATGCTCTAGCTTCTCTCTTTCTGTTTAACAACAACAAAATCATCCTTTTCAGTCTTTTGCTACGTCTACAAATCCAGACAACTACTAGTGCACTTCATAATATGTATATTGACAAAATAAACCTATCGGTGAAAACAATTCTGAAGTGAACAACCTTTACATCTTACCAAAGCTGCTCCATACCTGTGCAAATAGGTCCTTTATCTGTTAACACTTTGATCAGCATTGGTGATAGCTGGGCTTAAGCAGAATTAACTATTTCCAGTGGAACCTGGTCGGACATGTGAGAAGATTTTGCCCTTTTCTGCATTTTTAATGACTCTGCATGAGAATTTGATTTATATTATTATACTCCTAGAGTAACATATACTGTGATGTCAGCTATTAATACACATTTTACCTCTGCAATACAAAGTATAAGGCTCATTATGGAGCCTTCCAATTTATACTCTTTAGTTCATATACAACCTTGAACATATGCATTCCAATACTGATGAAAGCAGAGGTGTTCACTAAACAATGACAATGCCAAACCCAGAAGGAAAAAGATAGTGAAAGATCACATCAGCTTATCACACCTGACACACAAATATACAGGGTGGTGATTCATTTCAGCTACCACCTCAGCTAAATACCATATTATCTTTTTTTTCAACAGTAGAAAGTTATGAAGATGTTTAAGGCATGATTCATCTGACCTATTTTAGATGTTTATGGGAAGATGAGTCATGTCAAAAAAGTGCCTTTCTCACTTAACTTTCTACTGAGGTAGCTGATGGTGACAAGCTCAACAATCCACTCTATTATACCTATCATAATTAGTTTTGCTATTTTACCTGTATAGCTTGGTTATCTTAGTTACAAATTTACTTATAACTTCTGTATTATTAAACTGTAACAGCTGTATCTGAATTTCCACTGTAGAAAATTAGATCAAGTTCTGTCTCCTGCAGATATTTGTTTGTCCAGCGATTATTTTCTTGCAACTAGGTATGTTTTTAAAATTACATATTCATCTAACTTCAACTGCATAAATGCAATCTATAGCATAGAACCAATTTCTGGTGAAAGTAATGAAGTCTTAAAAAATATATCCTGTACAGAAGCTGAATAATATACCTTTGTAAGTTGTAAGTGATGTCCCATTTATTTTTTTATGTCTACAGTTAGTTTAATGTTGACCTAACAGTCACACAAGATAAATTCCTGTGCATTTCCTTTTATATATGGTTATGATCAGAGGGCTGGAGCACCTCTCCTATGAGGATAGACTGAGAGAGGTGGGTTGTTCAGCCTGGAGAAGATAAGGCTTCAGGGAGGCCTTATAGTGGCCTTCCAGTACCTCAAGGGCCCTACAAGAAAGCTGGGGAGGGACTTTTTACAAAGGCAGGTAGTGATAGAACAAGGGGAAATGGCTTTAAACTGGAAGACAGTAGAATTAGATTAGATATTAGGAAAAAAAAATTACTGTGAGGGTCAGACACTGGCACAGGTTGCCTAGAGAAGTTGTGGACGCCCCCTCCCTGGAAGTATGTAAGCCCAGGTTGGATGAGGCTTTCAGCAGCTTAATCTAGTGGAAATTGTCCCTGGTCATGACAGGGGGTTGTAATTAGATGATCTTTAAGGTCCCTTCCAACTTATACCATTCTATGATTCTACAACTCTACGATATTGGCCACTGGACCCATAATTAATAGCTTATTCCCAAGTTTGTTTCAGATTACTCCTACTATTTTTTTTTTTTCAAGATAACCTGTGTGGTTCTATAGACAGGTCTACTACAGGGACCACTCTGAAAAAACAGAATAGCTGAAACTGTGTAAGCTTTGGTACTCTCCACACTCTTCCAATATTGCTCCAGAAAGCTTCCCATTTCCTTTATCCTTGTGACACACTTCAGCATACAACATAGCACCTTGGGTTCATTTTGGTGGGGGTGCAGTGCATCCTTCATGTTATTGCAGACTGAAAAAATACATTAAAAAAAAAAAAAAGTCTTGTAAAATCAAGAGTGCAGACACAGCCAAAGGGTACATGAAAAGGATGTGGTCATTCTGCTCTAGAAGGAGCTAGCCTTAAGTGGTGTGGACACAAGCCACGCTGTATTATTTGGCCTGCAGTCTGATAATGTCTCCGTAGACGTGTGTAGTTAGTAATGCTGATATTGCTAACTTGTCCAGTTCTGGGCAACCTTCCTTCTGTAATCTCAAAGACAGTGCTATAATGTTCTCTCCCGCTTGTCCACCTTTCGTCTCACTTCCAAATACTGTACTTGGTTCCAGAACTGCTGTTGGAGCTCCCTCACCCTCTACTAATAGAGATCAAGGAGATAAAAGAGGTACAGGAGACGAAAGCAATAAAAGTTGTGTGCTGTCTACTAAAGATTGAAAGTAGCAGCCCTATTCTCCGCTCAGTTGAGCAGATGCCTTTTAATACCCTGCCAAATCCAGTTTCACAAGATCACATATTAAACTACTTCTCAAACAGGCCACTTGCCTTAGCAGTGACAAAATGGACATGACCACAACTCTTCTCCAGACTGCAGTCCACAGAGGACAGGGTGGGGGAACAAAAACCAAGAACACCGATCTGCTGTGACCATCCAAGGAAAGAAAACTTCCATACCAGTTACAATGGTATATTTCTCTTATAAGAAAGCCATATAAATTAGTCCTACTTTAATCCTAAGGGATGAGCAATAATTGTAGCTCTTGAACAGACTGTTACTCTGAACACAGGGTATTCAAAAGTTGTAAAAGCTTTCTCCATGTCCATGAAAATTGTCTGTCTAGAAAACAAAAAAACCACTCCCTTCTCATAACCCATGCATGCAGGAATTATATGTTTCCAAATTAGCACATAACATACTGTGGAAACAAGAGGAAGGTGAACGGCCAGGAAACTGACTCTTAGAAATGCCCTGCTATTATCTTCTGTGACCAGAAGTTCGTATCAGAAGTTTGTGCACATTAAATATTACAGAAATGTTCCATTGTGAGAACTAATTTCCTGCCTCTCTCTATTTATGGGCATTAGTGGGATGATATTTATGGCAGAGATACAGGATTGGTCTGCTTTTTCTTAAGACACCTGTGTATTGTTAACAGTGGTTCAAGAAGACTCCTCAAACCAGCATGACTGCTGATGAAGGACTCTTCTTGAGAATGGGAAATTGCCCTCAGAAAGCTGTTATTTGACTTGAAGCAAATGGCATGGAAGGAATCCCTTTGTCCTCTAACTTGCAGATAATGCAAGTTAGTATACCTTAATATACCTTAGTGTTGTTATATAAAAAGTACATGACTAGCCACATGAATTTAGGAGGCTCAAAAACAGAGCACATTTGCAATGAAGAGCACCAAAATGTGCTTCTGAAGCTGCAATGAGCATTACTTATCCAAAGTTGAGCATCAGAACATTCTTTAAGCAACTGCTTCTTAGATCCTCTGACATTCCTATGATGAGGAATATTTTCAATTTTTTTTTCTTTTTTTTTTTTCACTTATCTTTCTGCATGGTTTGGTTCAACTGCATAAATTAACTGACTTTCTGTATGGCATGAGCAATAATTGTTGGTCATTTAGGAATCATGGAAGAAAGTAGCATTGTAAGAACTGTTATGCATCAACTGGAAATATGGGGCTTAGGAGACTTTCATCTACGTGAGAAAAGATGACATCCATAACTATTTTTTGTGGAAAAATGCAGCATAACATAAACCATTCCACTGAGCAGACACAGGTCTGTGAACACTCATATTACAGTCATATGTCTTTATAGATGGCACATACAAAAAACAACTCAAAGGAATAATGAAAAAGGTGAAAAAAAATCTATACAAAAGAAAAATTGTATTTTTTGCTCTTATTTTATCTTTCAAGCAGAATGTTCCCTGCTTCTTGGGCTTTACTGGTTTTAGCTTTTCTACAATAAATAATAACACCATTTAAAAATTGTGAAGTTCTGGCTTTATTCTGTCTTTTAACTGTTGATGCAGTACTCCATGCATCATTAAAAACTTGCTGCTAAAATCCCATCAAATTTATAGTCTTCAATATTAAGGAAGTAAATAAATAAGTATTGTTTTTAAATTTCTCCTGGATAGCTTAGTTTATAGAGGTATGTAAGATCTTGTATTATATTTTTCCTTAAGGATGTTCTGAGATGGGGGGGGGCAGGGGGAGAGGAGGAAAGTGGATTTTTTTTCCTTTCTATATGTTTAAGAATGATATTTGTAGTATCATAATAATGAGTCAATCCCTGCCAAAGTGTCATCTTTTCAAAGTATAAAGCAGGACTCATTTCACCTTACTTTAGCCATTTAAAAGTCAAAAGTCACCTACCCTAGCTATTTGGATAATCAGTGGGTTCAGATAGGCACCTCCTCATATTTTATCCCTGAGGCAAATTAATTAAAGATTAATTAAAAAGATGTTTTCATTGTGCAAGCCACAGTTCCCACTCAGACAGACAACTCTGAAGGGCAATTCATCCTGATTATGGTAGCCATCCACCTTAGGATGGGATGAATTGCACTCTGGAGTTTCTTTTCTTTCTTCATGAAGTATGCTGAGCCTCAAGGAGGCAATAGACTAGATACTCTTTTAACTGCTTTATAGGTGCCTAAAATTAGAAAATATTAATCCCACTCATAGAGTCTGCAAATTCAATCGGGTTTAGTGATAGATTAATTTACTTCATGTTTCTTCAGTTGCCACAAAGATATTTTCTTTGAATTAATGTATGGAAAAAACAAAAAAGGAAAACTATTTTACAGTAAGAGTCTGATGTTTGGGAATCTTTGGGTGTTAAATTATTTTTGCAAGGGCCTTCAAGTGCAAATGACTAACACAATTATGAAATGTAAATTTGCCTCCCACCTGATTATATGCTAACTCCTGATGAAGCCTAAAAGGTCTAACCCATTACGTAAATTAAATACTTTCAGCAAAGATTACACATAACTCAGGAATTATAAGAGGGGGAAAAAACAAAAAAACTGGTAAAATCTGCTCCTGCTGGCTGTGCTGATTTTGTCTGGCATTAAAGAGATACGTGACCATTGATGATTTGTTCAATCAAACCCTGAAACACTGGATAGCACTGGAGAAAGGGCAGAGGAAGCTTTTACTGATATCCTATTAGATGTATCCAACTAAGTCAGTGACATATTATTAAACACATCCTAGGAGGTTTAATGTTTTATAATTATTCAGTATACATCAATCAGTAATATATTTATTTTGAACTTTAATGAATATGTATTGCTTGCACTGTTTTAATTTCTTTACTGGAAGTGCAGGACTTCATGTTTTCTTAGTCTACAAGCATGAGACCTAATGAGGCAAGGAATATTTAAATTAATAAGCTAAATTGGCGTTTGGATATTCCATATCATATCACATCATGTCCAGTATATTAGTGAGGGTCTCTTCCTCTTTTACCCCTCTCTGAATTTCACTCAGGTTCTCACTCTTCCAGGATTGCGGTTTCGGTTTGGGATTGTCGCTCCTCCAGGATCGTTATCTGAGAACGGGCAAGGCTTGGTCAGCGGGTGGTGAGCAGCTGCACTGTGTATCACTCATTTGCATATTTTGTTAGTATTATTAGTATAACTACTATTTTAATATTAGTATTATTTTAAGATTTCTTTTATTTCTATTATTAAATTGTTCTTATCTCACCCTACGAGGTTCCTTATCCTTGCCCCCAATCCTCTCCCCTATCCCCTGGGGGTGGTGGGGAGTGGGTGAACGGTTGTGTTGGCTGATAGCCAAGGGCTAGCCCAGTGAAACTATCACAAGGTGGAAAGCCACTGATTATTAAATAATAACACTTCAATTTTTCAAGAACGCTTGTACACTAAATTGAGCCAGCTATACAGACAGATTTCTAAGCAGCGTCCTAGCACACTGAAGGTGAAAGAAAGCTTTTTTGTAAATCAATGCTATCTGGTCTTTCTAAGTTAGCAGGAATCCAAAGAAGACTGTGAGTTTTACTAACACTTTGGGCCAGCAGAGATTTCTACTTCCAGTGGAAGATAGAGAAAACAGATCACCTAATTCTTCAGAATATTTCCTTTTGTGATCATCACTTCTATCTTGCTTGAGAAAGATTATTTATTATTTAAAAGCTACTATCCCAAAGATATTCTGACAGTTAGTTATGTGCATCAGTTGAAAATAAGACACAACATAATGTATTGTTAATGTGTAAGTGTAGCCAAGGTTGTGGCATTCATTTATCTTGCACGGTGGCCTCCTTTACAGCATGGGACAGAATAAATAACCTGGTTCCACTAATGCTCCACAGATAGCAGTTTTCAGACCAGAAAAGACATTACCCAGTAACAATTTCTAAGTTCCTTTGAGAAAAACAGTGCAAGCCACTGCTGGGTTAGATCATCTACTTCTACTTTATCACATAATCATTTGTCGATCTTTGATCTCAAAGGTCAGAGGGGAGAATGAGCTTGGAAACCTTGTACTGTTCATAGTCATAAGGAAGTCATTGTTTATTGATGTTACTGGCCCTTGATCTTTTTTGTTGTGCTGTGCTGGGGTATGATCCTTGACTGTGAAACACAGAGGAAATACATTCATGTTGTGTGTTAGTGGAACTCGATGATTACTTCTTCCCAGGAATGAAAAACTGAGCATGAGATGCAAGCCAGAGAGATCCTGGATCAAACGCTGACAAGAAAAACTACTGTATTTTCAAATAATGTGTTAAGTATGCTTATATGAAGGAAATATATTATTTGGATTAATAGTGAGAACAGTGGTGTTCTTTTATTTAGCAGACAGGAAAGAAATCCATTTTGGAGAATGGAGTTTGAGAAGTTTTCAAAGCTGCTTGAGTTTCAGCCTGCATTTTCATGCTACATGAGTCAAAAATAGTGAAAGAAACTTATCTAATTCCTTCAGCTAGAAAGCAAGTGTACCTGGATCTCCTATATTACATTCAGTGTTATAGATTAGTATACAAAATAAGACTACCAGTTCCACAGGAGCCTCCAAGAAAGGCCAGAGCTGCTGTAGTATTTCGAAGTGAGCCTAATCCTGAACACTCTGTAAGAAACAAGATCCAGAGGGTTTTGGCATGGGGACCTCTAAAGTATGCAACTACAGTTAGGTTAAAAGCTTTTAAAGCATTAGAAACAAGTGTTTCTACATATTTATAGAACTGCACTTTTTGAGCACCTTTGGGAATTTAGAAACTGCAGCACCTACACAGTTAGGTATCAGCTAAATGGCAGCTTTTCCAATTACAGTTCTGAATGTAGATGATCAAATTTTCTCCAGCTTCTGGTATTCACTATCAAAGATAAGTCTGTGAATGAGTCATCTAAAAACGTTGCTGTTCAATATGATTCGACTTCTTCCTGGCATCACATGAAAGTCAATTATCAGCTGTACACATTAAGCCCAGCCACACTTGTATCAAGAATGTCTGCCAGTTTATGGGTTGATATGGAATATATGCTTCAGCAGGCTGTCACACATCACACTGAAATTTGTGTGTCAGATCTTAATATGAGGAAGCAGCTCAGACCCATGGAAGCTGGTGTTTAACTACCATGTTTGGTGTTTAATTGCTTCTCTGGACTTAGTTTCTTGATCCAATGCTTTCAAAATTATTTACAGACTTAGAAGCTTTTCTTTCACTGAATGTCAAGTACTAAAATCTGAGCAAAAATTCCAGTTTTCTTACTGTGTGGTAATAAACAATACAGTATACAAATCATTTGTGAGTCATAGTTACAGCATAGTGAGCGATTAAATGGCACTTTGAACTGTGTATTTCATTAAGTGAACAGGTTAGACTGCTTATGCTGTTAAAAGCTATCCAACCTAAGATGAGATCTATTAGATCCTTATTTGTGTTAACGGCAGTTAATAGTACTTTGTAAAAAAAAAACAAAAAACACCTCCAACAAAACAAGGAGGCTTCCAGATCATACAAAACTGGCTTTGTTTTCAAGTAAAATTTTACCACATGTTCCATTTGTGTTTCAGTAACAGAAAAACTAGCAGACTCCATACAAAACTAGTAGGTACTTTTATCATATAAGCTGTTATCATAGGGTATTGTACAAAATCTGTTTCATAGTACTGGAATATAGTTAAGTTATAGTGAAAAGCTGTCTTCTGAGGTAATAGATTGAAATTCATGATATGTTACTTAGGAATGAGAACTGAGGATATGGAAATAGAAGTAAAATACTTAATATTTCCCACAATAATGCAGGGTAGTTTAGTCACTTAATAGTGCTGGGAATCAGAAAGCCTCAAGTTCCAGGAACCTCAAACTGACCAGAGTTTGACTAGCTGTGAAGACCTGGGGAAGTCCTCTGGTTTCTATTTCTTTGCAATGTTAGGATAACATGCTTACTATGCATGAGAAGGAGTCTGTGAGGATTATTTATTATTTGATCAGTATGTTTCATACATTAAGTGACATAAATATTCTAGCTAACTCTTACGACTATACAAAGCCATGAAATTTCTCTGAAACATCATTAATATTACATCTTTGTTTTCATATTTAAAAATAGATAAAAGTATAGGACTTGTCATATTTAATGTTTTCTATTATTGACTTGCTTATGCTACTATCTGTTATCTTCTATAAAAATGGGGAAAGGAATGCGGGGGGCTATTGCACTAGTGTCAACCAAAAAGACTGAACAGATAATGATAATTCTTACAAACAGCTAAGAAATATTACCTGAAACATAAACCCGGAGATAATTCTGATCTCTAACTAAATGAGTATTGTTTGTGAAGGGAATATAGTGAAATGCAGACTATCCAACAATTTCTTTGGATGGACTGATAATAATTCGATACACAAAACCAAAAGGAGGAAGATCTAGACCTTATGAAAGAAGACAGACTGTAAGATGCAAGATAAACAAAGAAAAAGATCAATCAGTACATTGGTTGTAAGAGGAAGACAAAGGAAAAAGCTGGTCCACTACTCAACAGGGAAAAAAGCTATCAAGTCATGACACTCACAAAAACCTAAATGTTTAATGCATTTACTTCTTCATTCTTCACTAAAAAGGTTAGATGAAATCAGGCAGATAATGTAATTAACACAAACAATAAAGCATTTAAGATAGAAAAAAGGAAACAGGATAGAGAATACAAATATAAATTAGTTGGCTTTAAATCATCCAGACAAGATGAAATTTAGGGAGGCTATAGAATTTGCTGAAGCAATTTCAAAAGCACTTAAAAAACTCATGGATGATGGATGGGATTCTGGAAGACTGTGAAAAAAACAAACAAGCTACCTATCTATCCTTAAAAAAGGGAAAGCAAAGATATCTGGGAAATTATATAGCAGCCAGACTGCTCTCCATTTCTAGAAAAATACTGGAATATATTAGCAAACAAAAAGACTGCAAGCCTCAGCAAAATGGATGATGACTAAGAGCCAAAACAATTTTTCAAAACCAATCTCTATAAGTGGGGTAGGGGGTGTAGGTGTGGGGACGTGTGCAAGAAAGAGATAATAAAGCAAGATTTTACTTGTTTAGTAGGCAAAAAAAAAAGCCGTAGTTAAGCTTCTGATACTAACATAATGTTCTCATAAGTTAATTAAAAATGGATTAAATTAAGTTACATGCAAAACCAGTTGGAAAACTATATTCAGAGACATGTCAATGGTTCCCCGTTAAACAAGAATATACTGATCTGAGATTCCTAGGGATTTACTGTTTGCCTAATCAATGTTTTCCTTAATGAGCAGTATGATAAAATTAAAGCTTTAAGAAATGTGATATTTTGAAATCTGAAAGTGCTGCCAAGCTGGAGAAAATTGTAAGCATTCTTGCTGACAGAACTAAAATTCAAAATGACCATTGCATATTGGATACATGTTCTGTAAAAACAGGATTAATTTCCCTGAAGAGAAGTGAAAAATACTACACTCAGTCAGAAGTAGTCAATGGCACAAATCCAGGCACTAGGAAGAAAACATCTGGGGGCTTTAGTGGATAGCAAGGTGAGCATGAGTCTTCAATGCCACTTGGGAAATGAAAAGACTTTGGTATTGGTATTGGTGTATAAAAAAGAGAGTATAGCCTATAAAATATGTAAATAATCTTTCTGCTGTAGCTGGCTTTAAAACACTTTTCCCTGGAATATAATATTAGATTTTGGTACCAGAATTCCAGAAGTCTAGAAGAAATAGAGGGCACAACAACAAAAAAAAAGAAGTCTAGAAGAAATAGAAGTCTAGAAGAAATAGAAGAAGTCTAGAAGAAATAGAAATAGAATAGAAGTCTAGAAGAAATAGAGGGCACAACAACAAAAATCATTTAAACATGGCTTGCAATGAAAAATATATGTAGTATAAGTTGAATCTAGCCTAAAACTGAGGAAAGACATGATAAAAGGTAAATGCAGAAAGGAACAGAATAAACTATTCCTCAAGTCCATTTTGGGTACTACAAGTAATAATAAACTTTAACTGTGGAAAGGGAGATTTATTTAGACATAAAGAAAAGCTTACTAGAAGTGATAGCTACAGTCTGGAATAGATTGCATTATGAGGGTGCAGAGTATCCATCAGTGAGATTTTAAAAAAACAAGCTAGACAAAAGCTGTCTAGTTTTGTCTGCTGTTTTATGTAAACTACAAAATTTTGAGAGATTCTATCTTGAAAACATAATGCTGTCTTTGTCCCCCAGACTCTACAGTTTTCTGACTTCTTGAACCAGTTGGGGTGCTCAGTACCCTCATGCCAAATCAGTACAGAAGTCTGGTGACTGTTGGTCCCAAAGCCAAGGGAGATGAGCAGCTGAGGTTGACAGGTGGGCTAGCAAATGGCCCAGCAAATACAGAACCAAGGGTCTACCTGAGGTCAGAAGTCTCATAGCCAGGACGTCGGATAAATGAACTAACTGCTCAGCATGTCTAATCACAGGACAGTGAGGAGCTTGGAAAACAGGTCAATACTAAAGAGGGAGCAATTAGTCACAAGATTCAAAAGTCAAAGTCCCTAGACACTGCTGTAGGCTTGTAGAAAATGAGAACAGAAACAGGTTAACTCAAGGACACTTGCTGAGTGTAATGCCTAAAGTTCTTCTTCAGTCAGTATGTGCCTGCAGAATGTGTAAACTGCCTGTATTGGATTTGAGTGGCAAGGTTTTGGTGGCGTAGGGGCTACAGGAGTGAATTCTGTGAGATGCTGCCAGAAGCTTCCTCCATGTCTGACAAGAGCCCATGCCAGCTGGCTCCAAGATGAACCCACTGCTGGCCAAGGCCGAGCCCATCAGTGACAGTGGCAGCACCTCTGTGATAACATATTGAAGAAGGGGGGAAAAAAACCTGCACAAAGGCAGTCACAGAAAGGAATGAGAATACTTGAGAGAAACAACTCTGCAGACACCAAGGTCAGTGAAGAAGGAGGGGGAAGAGGTTCTCCAGGTGCTGAGATTCTCCTGCACCCTGTGGTGAAGACCATGGTGAGGCAGGCTGTACCCCTGCAGTCCATGGAGGTCCATGGTGGAGCAGATGTCCACTTGTAGCTCATGGAGGACCCCACACAAGAGCCAGTGGATGCCCAAAGAAGGCTGAGACACATGGGAAGCCTGCATAGGCTCAGGTTCCTGGAAGGACCTGTGGACCCATGGGGAGAGGAACCCACGCCAGAGGAGGTTGGCTGGCAGGACTTGTGACCCCATGGAGGACTGATGTTGGAGCAGTCTGTTCCTGAAGGACTGCACACCATGGAAAGGACCCATGCTAGAAGAACTAGTTCATGAAGAACTGTAGCCCGTGGGAAGGACTCATGTTGGAGCAGTTCCTGGAGGACTGTCTCCTGTGAGAAGGACACTACGCTGGTGCGGGGGAAGAGTGTGAGGAGTCCTCCCCCTGAGGAGGAAGGAGCAGCAGAGACAACATGTGATGAACTGACCACAACCCCCATTGCACATCCCCCTATGTCACTGTAGGGGGAGGAGGTGGAAATCAGGAGTCAAGTGAAGCCTGGGAAGAAGGGAGGGGTAAGGGGGGAAGGTGTTTTATGATTTGGTTTTTATTTGTCATTATCCTACTCTGACTGGATTGGTAATAAATTGAATTAATTCTCCCCAAGTTGAGACTGTTTTGCCCATGATGGTAACTGATGAGTGACCTCACTGTCCTTATCTCAACCCATCAGTCTTTCATTATATTTTCTCTCCCCTTGAGGAGAGAAGGGGGAGTTGAGGAGGGGGAATGACAGAGCAGCCTTCGTGGGCACTTGGTGTCTAGCCAGGGTCAACCCACCACATAGGCACTGGATCAGCGCTTTCCAGTGAAACTTCCCCTACCAAAATACTGAAATGCAGTTTTCTGTAACGGAATAAGATCTCAACAAGTTGCAATGGACCTTCATTGCTCCTGCTGATGAAGTCTTAAGAAGTGTTACAAATACAAAAAAAGGATGAAACACTTCTCTGTCTGAAAGATAACAGTTCACAGGCTCCTGTTGAAGGACTTGTGTTTCCTATTTTAAGACGTGTGTTAGGTGGCAATGAAGTTTTTATTATTTTCAGGTACAATATTCTCAGTTAAATGAATGCAAGTAGCATTTGAGTAAAGAAATAAGAATTCTTGGCGGTTAATGTTTGATGCTTCTCTCTCTTATTCATGTCACTTATCTTGTGAAGATAATTATAGGGCTGATTGGACCATGGGTCACCCAGACATTTTGCTGTCTCTCTCTAATGGTTCTCTAATTCCTTACCTGTCCCAAAATTTCAGCTGGAAGAACCAAATATAGGGATGATTTTTCCCAATGGCTGCACCAATAGGGGAGTACAGCAGCTGTCAGCAGCACATGGAGGTGTGGACAGTGATGCTGGCAGCACAAGGGTCAGGAGGAGCTGAGCAGCCCTGCTGATGGTCCCGGGGTGAGCGATCAGCATAGGCAGGATATGGATTTGGAGGAATGGGGAAGCCCTGTAATGTATTAGAGGGCTCACAAGAAAGTGGGATGAGCTCTCAGGATAGAACATAGTGGGAGACTTGGTGTGGATAAGGTTTGGGAGACTTTAGGTAGAGCTGGAGTCTCAAACAGGATGGAATTTGGGGTGCTCTGAGATAGAAGGGATTAAGAACATCTGTTGGGCTTTGGTTTAGAGAAACTCAGGCTTTAGAGCTAGCAGGACAGGAAGATTTACATGAGACTTAGTGAACCTCTGCATTGTGGAGTCTTCTAGAGCAGCTGTGGTGATAATTCAGTTCTGAGCAGAAGAATTATGATTTGGCATGTGAAAGGTTCTGGGTCAGCAGCATAATAAGTTTTTAAAACTTCCTCATCCTTCTAAGTATCCATAACCAAGACCTTGGTATGAAGAAGGATCACAAACAAACACAGCTCCTCCTCTAGCTGGCAGAAAACTACTGCTCATGCTTTTACCTCCCTTCCACACTCCCCCTTTTTATTATTATTATTATTATTTTTTTATTTTTTTTTAAATAGGACATACAGTAGCTTTACCTCATACAGGACTCTGAAGTTCAGTCTCAGAGGGGTGCCTCAATTTCAAGAGCTTCTGCACTGAACTTTTCACTTATGAGGAATATTTCTCTCCCCTAATATCTTCAGTGTAAACATCAAGATATGGGTTAGCTGTACAGCCTCTCTTTATGGAGAGAAATATACTGAAATACACTCCTGTATGAATCTTCCCACTCTAAAATGTACAACTAACATGGAATAGATCAGTCATGACCTGTAGATGTCCATTTCTCTCACCAACTATAAAAATTATTACCCCAGCTGTAGAAACCTAGACTGAAAACATCTATAATTATATGAGCTGAATCCTGAATCCTAGCTCTTTGCACTGTAAAACCACTTCTAAAAATGTTATTCAGAACTATTAATGTACATTAGTAGTTGGACTATATGACAAAAAATTGATTAATTCATGCTGGAATTAAATAGGTATATTTTTGTGGTTGTCATAAAAATTAAGATTCTAATCACTAAGATTCTTGTGGTCTGACTACATGGTCAGGGATCACATTTTTATCTTAAGATAAATGTATTATTATGTTCCTATTTTTATGTGAACTTAGTCTGGTTATTATCTATAATTGCATCCCCACAAGTGGCTCCTAGGTCTTGATTAAATATGGGGGCCAATCTTGCACAAACAAGTGACTGTCTTCAGACTTGGATACCTACAAATTAATATTACAGAAGCCAATTTGTAAAACTTTACTACTACTGTTTGACATATTAATACAGTTTATTTTCACTCACACAGCCAATAAATGAATCCTCGCAAGACCTTAAGAGTATAACATAACTGCATACCGCCCAGAAAAGCCAAGGATGGTGAGCAGATCGTGCTTCAGAAGCTGTTCTGTTTTGCATTCCAATAGCAGCTGCCAGTGCTCCCTCGTGTATTTGTTATTACAATACTGGATTGAAATTTCTCTCATTAATGAATAACATTATGTTGTTTGTTTTATTACTGTCATTTGGAAGTACTGCTCTGCTGTGTTTTGCAGAATCAGTTGTGTATGCAAAGTTAATCAACGGGTGGCAACCACTTTGTAAAGCTAGATTTCTGCACTTCGACACCTGTTTCTCACTCTTGTCAGAAAACACCAAAGCAATTATCAGAATTGTTTAATAAAGCCCACCACAGTATTTAAAATAAACATTTATTTAAAAGAAATCACTTTACTAGACATATTCTATTTATTACTTGCTCTGTACTTTAAAAACCCAAGATAATAACATCTCTCATCTGAAATCACTACTCTATATCAGGCATTTTAAAGGAAATATCTTGAATTCACAAAATAGTATTTCTATAACTTCTCTACAACAGGCAAATTATAAAGCATAGGTGCTGTTTTCAGATAGAATTTTCAGTATCATACTTGGATTTTTTTTATATTAAAAGATCCTTTAAATACGTATTCTCCTTTCCTCATTACTCTGCTATGAAATCATGTTCTTGATGCCAAGACCTAACAAATATAGTAACAGTAAACATAATCCATAAAATTAAGAACATCATTGCCTTACTTTTTAAATGTCTCAAAATCTCTAATTTGCTTCAGAAGTAATATTCAAAGCATGACAAAACTCGCTTTAAAATACCTCAGTTACTGAAAAAGCAATACCTGTTTTCACCTCAAGCTTTTTCAGACTTACACGTAAATTGATTAATTGACATAATATGTTTGAACATAAAGCCAGATACTGCTAGAAGCATTAACAATTACCAAAGATTCCAGTAACAAAGTATTCACTACAAAGTATTCACAAAGTACTCCTTAGGTCTTCTGAGATGAGGAGTGCAATGATTACTGGGATGATTAAAGTCAAATTGCCATGAATTGAAAAAAACACCTGCACAATCCCTAGAGAAATTATGCATGTTCTGTGGTATATTGACCCTGGCTGGATGACAGGTGCCCACCACCCTATCCCTCCCCCTGCTCAAGTGGACAAGTGAAATAAAATAGAAAGAAAGGCTCGTGGGTCAAGATAAGGACGGAGAGAGATCATAGAATCATAGAATGGTTTGGGTTGGAAAGGACCTAAAAGACCATCTAGTCCCACCCCCCCTGCCATTAGCAGGGACACCTTCCAGTAGACCAGGTTGCTCAAAGCCTCATCCAACTTGGTCTTAAAGCCTTAAACACTTCCAGGGAGGGGGCATCCACAACTTCTCTGGGCAACGTGTTCCAGTGTCTCACCATCCTCACAGAGAAGAATTTCTTCCTAATATCTAATCTAAACCTCCCCTCTTACATTTTAAAGCCATTACCCCTTGTTCTATCACTACCTGCTCTTGTAAGAAGTCCCTCCCCAGCTTTCTTCTAGGCCCCTTCAGGTACTAGAAGGTCACTAGAATGTCTTCTCAAAGTCCTTTCTTTTCCAGGCTGAACAGCCCAAATTATCTCAGCCTGTACTCTTAGGAGATCCAGCCCTCTGATCATCTTCATGGCCCTCCTCTGGACTCCTCCTAACTGGTCCACATCTTTCTTGTGTTGGGGGCTCCAGAACTGGACACAGTACTCCAGGTGGGGCCTTACAAGAGTGGGGTAAAGGGGGAGAATCACCCCCCTCGACCTGCTGGTCACACTTACTTTGATGTAGCCCAGGATACGGTTGGCCTTCTGGGCTGCAAGTGCACATTGCCGGCTCATGTTCAGCTTCTCATCCACCACTCCAAAGTCCTTCTCTGCAGAGCTGGTCTAA
>NW_010336331.1:0-203 GCF_000700745.2 Antrostomus carolinensis | reverse complement strand
TCCCTCCAGCGTGTCAACTGCACCACACAGCTTGGTGTTGTCGGCAAACTTGCTGAGGGTGCACTCAATCCCACTGTCCGTGTCACTGACAAAGATGTCGAACAGCACCAGCCCCAATACTGACCCCTGAGGGACACCATTAGTCACCGGTCTCCACGCAGACATCAAGCTGTCACCAGTTACCGTCATGGGCAAAACAGACT
>NW_010336330.1:0-5996 GCF_000700745.2 Antrostomus carolinensis | reverse complement strand
TTGCTGCTGGAGCTCAAGGCCATCCTGTTTGCCTGGTTCACAGCTGCATTAGGACTCGGATGGAGAAGCGCAGTGAATAGCAAAACCCAAAACTGGCATTTGGATGTGCCAATGAAATATCCCATATCATATCACGTCATGTTTAGTATATTATCCGGGGCTGACTGGAAAGGGGGTGTGATTCTCTCTGGTTTTAGCTTGGGCTCTCATTCTTCCAGGATTGTGGTTTCAGTTAGGTGTTGTTGCTCTTTGGGAATCGTTATCTGAGAACAGACCAGGCTTAGTCAGCAGGTGGTGAGTAGTTACACTGGGTTATCACTCATTTGTATATTTTGTTACTGTTAGCATTATCACTATTATGTTAATATTAGGGTTTTTTAAGTTTTCTTTTACTTCTATTATTAAATTGTTCTTATCTCAACCTACAAGCTTCTTTGTCCTTGCCTCCCAATCCACGCCCCTCTCTCCTGGGGGTGGGGGGGAAGTTGGTGAACGGCTCTGTTGGCTGCTGGCCAAGGGCTAGCCCAGTGAAACTATCACAACATCAATGCAGTCTTTTGAAGCAGGCATTCTTTATCATGGCACCAGATGCACTGGGGATCATTCCACCTATTTTGCATGCCGACTCGTCTCTCTACAAAAGCTTTATACTAATAAAACATGTTTATTAATTTCTTTTCCCAAGAAACTATTGACATATTCATTACATTTCCAAGAACTCATTAATATATTTAAATATCTTTTTTGCACGCATACTAGTTGTCTTCAGAGGTCATCTGATGGTCATAGAAACTTTTGTCACTGTGCCCTTTAGCTGAATTTTTCTTCTGTGCATGCTTAGTTTTTCTTTTGGCCTGTTTACACTTCCCTCATTTTGTATAATTTCTCTCTTAAGAGGTACTCATATTTTAACATATTATTCAATCCCACTTGATGATTTTGAGCATACATAATATATGAATGTTTTTAATCTCAATATAGTTTGTAGTAGAAATTCAATAACTGGAACATTCTGTACTAGTACTTTATGAGGTCTGAAGATTGTTCATAGTTATTTGTTGCTACTCGCAATTCCAAAGATTTAAAGTCATATAAGACATTGCACCAAGTAACTAAGACCAATTGTTTAAATTGTTGAACCTCAATGACATTTCAAATCAGCAATTTTGCATGCCTAAATAATTTTTTTTTTCCCCTGAACTTTCTTCTTGACAATCAATATATTTATACTTGACGTTTCCTCTGAGACTGGCAAATGCTACATTTCCCATTTTACAGATGAGGAAATGCATTTGATAAAGACCAAATACCTTGTCCCAGATCAGAAAGACAGTCTATGGCAAAACTATGAACTCTAAATCCCAGGATACAACTATAGTCATTGGACCACTCTTAAATTTTTACAGAACTTCCCTCTCCGTCAAATATCAGCTTTAAACTTGTTGACTTTTGAAATTACTTGTCATTTGAAAATGACAAAGATGTGTGAAATGTTTTACGGTATTGGGAAAATTGGATGTTACTCAATTTTCATCACAGTGAAATGAAAGCCCTGAAATATGAAAATGACAGCATTTCCCTCTAGTGGCTTTCCTAATATTTCATAGTGTCAGTAAGACAAGATTTTTTCTATACCTTTTCTCTTCGGGCCTATTCTTTCTATATTTTTTTTTCATATCATCATTGAGTAACTCAGTTTTTAAATTTCTTACAAATAAATCTTACATCTTGCACTCTTAGTTTAGGCAAAAAAGAAAAAAGTGAGAAAGTAGAAAAGTTTTATCAATTCTTTTTTAACTCAAACATACTTGAGTAAATTCATTTCCATCCCACATACAATGAAAAACAAAACAAAACACAACACAGCACAACACACTGAGGAGTAGAGCTCTAGCAACAATTCTTTGCACTCCTTTTCTGGTTTCCTCCTTCCTCAATTCATTAATAATCAGTATGCAAAGGCATTTTAGCATTTTTACAACATTTAACTTTATTAAAAAAAGCATTGTAAGTAATTAACAAGATTAGCCTTCTTCAGATACCTAAAGTTGTAAAAAACAAACAAAAAGAAATGAAGAATGTAAATCTATATGTGTTGGTAATACAGATATTCATCTTTTGCTTTATGAAATAAGAAATATATGAGTGAAAATATGAAGATTTTTTTCCTAAAACATCTATATGATAATACAGAGAGGTTTTTTTTTTTTTAAATTTCAGGATGCTGGTAATTCAAAAGGAAAAAAAGGTTCTAGAAACATATGGTAGTGAAAACTTGCTTGTTAGTTGTTGCTGGGGTTTTGGTTGGGTTTTGTGTGTGTATGTGAGCTTTGGGTTTTTGGGGTTGTTTTTTTTAAGTGTTATGTAAAATTTCCAAAATAATTCAAAATGAATTACTTCTCTAACAATATGAAATTGATAAGTGTCAACAGATAAAGATTATAAGAACCAATTCTTCCTGGGAACTTAATCTATCTTTCTTTGTTACTGTTAAATCAACAGTTTTCTAACTCATCAGATTATTTCCCTCTGAATCCATAACACTGTTTTCTGATGCAGATCAACCACCTACCAATGATTTTCAATATAAAGAGGAAAGTTGGACTGACTTAAAAATAACTTGATGTCTCAATGGGCTCTGCATACCAGTAAGTATTTCTTCTTCATGCTATTTATTCTATATAGAGTATAATGCTAGAGATAAAGAGCTTTATTATGACACTGAGCTTGGCTAGGTTTAGGGATCAGTCTAGTTTGGGTTGACAGGAATATCAGCAGCTCCTCAACCATAACCAACAGTCAAAGGTCTTTCTAGAAAGCCTCTGCACAATTATGGCTACTTTGTATAGCTTTTATTAATATCTTTTCTACAGAGACCACACATATATTTGGCATATGGCAGAGTATGTGTGGGGAAGGGAGATCAGCCTATTTAGAATATATGTAGTTTTCTACCTTGACTTTTTAAACTTATAAAGTGGAGGATGAAAGGAATCAATAACAAAAACAAAGACAGGAAATTATTCCACAGAAATCACCTGATAATGACCATCCATATTCAAATTTAGTTGACTGATGGTATGAGAATCTGGTGGTATTTTAATGTTATTTCTTAACAGTAGTATTCTCAGGAATATTAAAGAATCTGCCACTGATTTAATGTAACACTCTAGGTGACTCTGGGAAAAGTCAGATACAGGGGTCAAGTAAATAATTGCTATTGATATAGTGCGGGGAAATATCCCAACAGTTGACTGTTCAACAAGTACAAGTAATTTATCTATAGCTCCCTGTATATTGCAATACAAACTAGTATCCAAGGTTTGTTCAAATCAGACCTCCTTGAAAAAGGCACCTGAAAAATTACTGAAATGAACCATACTCATTATGAATCAAAGTGACATAAACTGTTTGTGGAGAGCAGTGTTTTAAACATAACAAGATAGCTTTCTGTGCTTTATAATCTACATAAAATACTGTCTAAGATGTTATGGATAATGGCAACTACATTATTTTAATGAGCTACTCCCTAGAGTTACTACAACATTTTTTTGCAAAACTAGCTCTAATTTTGATTAAGACAAAACTATTATTCTAGATGGCCCAAAACATTTAAGGTTATGTAAGAGAAAAAAAAGTGGAACAATCATTAATTGTGACAGCTGATTGCATTCCAATTTATTTCTTACTTTCTAACCTTGAATGATTTATAATTTTGGTCTCCTATCTAAAGGAAGAATATATAATTCTTTTTGAGACTGTACTTTCAATTAGCCTTTGGTGATAGTTACAAATTTAAAAGGTGTTTTTTCATTTTGAGTGAATTTGCTCATGCTGCCTAAAGAAAAATGGAGAAAGACAGGGTGAGATGAAGGTGCCTGCAGCTATTGCAGTGCCCTGTTGGCTTGTTTGACAAGATCCTAACAGTGCAGATGGGAAATAGTCTATTGCAGAGATAGGTGTTAGCACAAGAACCAGAGAAGAAATACATTTCATACTGAGCCTGATCAAATACCCAGAATATAGGTATGAAAAAAGAATAGCCTTTAAAAATCAAGCCAGTCTGGTTCTTATGAAACATACAGAAAAAAGAAGTACATGTCACACTGGGCCTGATCTAAGATAAGAAATGTAAATATAAAGCAAGAATTGCCTTTAAAAAGTTACATGTACCAAGAGAGTCTGGTCCTTAAAAAAAAAAACAAAAAAACCCCTACAAAAATAGATTTTGTTTTTTTTAAATCCAAATGAAAGCAAAATTTCATGTTGTTAATGAAATAATCTGGAGAATCTTCAAGCTGCTGAAGGAACTGGCAAATTAAATTACAAGTAGAATAAAGTTTCATGGTTCTTGCCACCTGTTGTGTAGAGGTTGGTGGTGCTATGCATACTTAAGCAACACTAAGAAGCTATGAAAATCAGTGCTTGCATATGAATGACCTACTCCTGCTAAAACGCCTTTGGGGGCAATTGACAATTACCTAAACAAAAAAGTTGAATGAATTTGTAATAAATGAACAGTTGAAAAAATGAAAAGTATTTTGAAGATTCCTAGGGGTAGGATGACACTAACTGTTGGCTGTCACTTCTACTAAACCCTATTAGAGACCATGGGTAACGCTAAGTATCAAAGCAGTTTCTAAACCAGAAGAGCTATCTTTTTTTAGTGACTCAATTTCTTAGCAATTAAAATATATTTTCTGATATTTATTATATTTTCTGAGTAATATGGCTGAAATCTGTAGCAATTTTAGACAAACTTCTGATAGAGAAATATTATTTTTTCCATAGCTAACTGTTACATATATTGGATCCTTTTGGTGATCCTCAGCAGAGGTACCAGCATCTGTACATTTATGAGGAATAAATTCCTTCTTACACCTAGCCTTCTAGAAAGAGCTGTATCTACTGAAGTCTTCTCAATGGTTGGTATAATTTAGAAACATTTAGTTAACATTAGTTAAACTTTTTTATTCTCAGAGATAAAAGACCAATTTCTAGAAGACATGCAAATAATCACAAACCTTTGTAAGATTGTCCTGGTTTTGCTAGGGTAGAGTTAATTTTCTTTCTTTTTAGTAATTAGAAGAGTAGTATTTTACTTTCAGTGTTTCAGTTCAGACATATCACGAGAAGAACTTTGATAACAATACTTGTGTTGCTGCAGCTCAAGGCCACCGTGTTTTTTTGCTCCTTCACAGCTGCATTAGGACTGGGAGGGGGGAAGCGCAGTGAGGAGCAAAACCCAAAACTGGCATCTGGTTGTGCCAATGAAATATTCCATATCATATCACGTCATGTCAGTATATTAACCAGGGATGACCGGAAGACGGGGCACTTCTCTCGGGGATCGCTCGGGCTCACTCTTCCGGGGTTTCGGTTCGGAACCGTCTCGGCTCCGGGATCGTTAGCTGGCACAGGCTGGGAATTGGTCAGTGGGCGGTGAGCACTGTGTATCACTCATTTGTATAGTCTGTTATTACTGTTGCTATCATTATCATTTTTCTTTTAATTAGTAAATAGTTTTTATCTCAACCCGTGAGTCTTCGCCCTTCTTTCCAAATTCTCTCCCCTGCTCCCTGGGTGAGGGGGGGGGGGGGGGGATAGAGCAGGCTGTGTTTGGCTGCAAGCTGCAAGCAAAAGGGTGAATCCACCCAAACCACCACAAAGATGTAGGATTAAATATGTGGTTCCACTTCCTTTTGGAGGGTTGTCTTTATGGCATGAAATACACCTCTTTATTTTATCTCATTTTATCAAGTTCTTTTCGGTCAAGGCTTGTACTGCATCAGAAAACAGCATGATGGAGAAGGGGAAGAGAGAAACAGAGAGAAAACAGAGTTTTCATAAGGAGTCTCCTTGATGCATTTATGTAAGTGAATAAATGAAATATTTACAAAGTGGTGACTCATGAGCACTTTTGGAAGAGAGAAAACTCTTTCTAAAGTAATTTGTAGCACTGTACTTTCTGATTCCAGAAAGTCAGCTTTCTTAAG
>NW_010336329.1:0-14520 GCF_000700745.2 Antrostomus carolinensis | reverse complement strand
GCGCTTTCTAGTTACTAAGAAGAAAATTAACCCCATCCTAGAAAAAACCGGGAGACCCCTCCAGCCCAGGCTGGAGCCAATTAGCTAATTGGGATGCTGTGGTGGACTCAGGTCTGGATAAAATTTTGGTTTAACTTGTGCATCTTGCTGACTGCATAAACTATCTTTCTTGTTTGGTTGGGTTTTGGTTTTGTTTTTTTTTTTTCCCCACTAAGATCATAAATTCACATGATTTAGCTGAAATCACCAGCTTCTATTGATTACCTAAAATTTTTATGGGAGTGCTTTTCATGGGTCTTATACTTAAAAATTAAAATGTCTTAGTGGCAATATTATAATACAACATAAAAATGACTTTAGTTTATGGCCATTCTGCTTTCTTAATTTGCTAGTTTTCAAAGCCTAATGCATTCACTCATGTCATCTCTTGATCTGACATTCAGTTTCTCATCTTGCTTTTGCATCTGGTGGAAATACATTTAATTTTGATGAACATGACATGCATGCAAAATCTCATCTCATGGATTGACACTTGCATATTGAATGTGGTGCTTTTCTCTTCCTTGCAATTCTGTAATTTTCCCTTTTTGTCATTTAAAGAATGTCTAATTGCTAAACAAGTTGTCTTTCATGTCCATCTGCTTCAGAACAGGAATTGGTGTGTGGCTATGATCATTGTTTTCCTTGTTCCCTCTCTGTTGTTGCAATATGCATTCTAATTTTTGTGGTGCAGGAACGGACTAATTTCTGGTATCTCTGACAGTGGTCTCTGCTTTTCTCCAGGGTCAGGTGGAGTATCCTATCTGCTGAATCCATCCTCAGCTGCAAGCAATTCCAAAATAAATTCCTATCAGTTAATCATGCCCTAAGTTCAGAACAGCCACTGTTTCTGATACAATCAGCTGCTGTGGTGATCCTATATGCACACTGTGTTCCTCATTCTACAGACTATATCATCTCACAGGCTCAAATGTTCAGGTAGAATTACAAAGCTTTAACTAATTCGATCTGCTATACATTCAAGAATGAGAGGAACTTTTCCATAGCCTGGGCAACTGAAAGGAGCATTTTGTGGGAGAAACTGAGTTTCATTCTAGTTGTTTGCTTTGCAACAGGACATAGCTTGCTTTATTCCTGCAAAAAAATAGCTACTCTTCTAATTGGGCTGGGCTCAATATCCAAGGTATTGGTGGAAATTATAAGAGTGACACAAGATCAGGTCTTTTTCACTTGATTACCTAAGTCCAGGTCCTATCTCTGTTGCTTTTAGGAGACACAAACCCCAGCTATAAGCCTAGGCTTGCAGTCTGGTGTAGCCTCCCAAGGTGGTTTCTGTCACCCCCTGGAATCCCCCAGTCATCTGATCCAATAAAACAAAAGCTGCTCCAGTATCCTCTATTCAAAGATTTTCTCCTTGGCCTTCATAGCAGTCCCCAGCATCTATTTCTGTAGGTCCCCAGCAAAACTTGGTGAAGGTCAGCTGCACCTCTGCCTTATGGGAACTGGAAATAAGCCAAACCCAGACGGGTATGTCCACTCACATGGGCAGTCCTTGTCTGTACTGATGAGGTGGTAATTACTGCCTCTTTCTTTTAATTACTGCCTCTTTCTTTGTCAAAATTATGACCAACATGCTCTTTTCTCATTCAATGTCTATCTATCACATTAGTGCATTTCTAAGCTTATCTCTTTCTCAAGACTGGCTTGAAAAAAATCTATCTTATGAGTTTTGCCTGTTCTTGCTATCGTATCTCACACTGGAATAGGGTATACAACTGAGTTTCTTAGGCTTCTGAGCTGGTGTCTGACACCCATGGTATCCCCATGGGCAGGAGGACACCCACAGGTTTGCTTTCCTCTACAACAGGCCTGTGCACCCTCCCTGTATTTTCTCCTGGCCCTCACTGGTCCTAGCTGTGGTAGCCACTTTGCAGACTTGTTTCACTGGCACCATGTATTCATATCAGGACACCTGTAACTCTGATAAAATAACCCAATGGTGCAAGATAACACCTTGTTCTCTAAAAATCCAATAGACTACTGCAGATAAAGTCCTCACATGCTAACAGATGAATCTCCTAAAAATGATGACAGCAGCATTGTTCCGTATGTCACGTCTCCTGTCGCGCTTTCTTTCTCCGTTCACACTTACCTCTCGCCCAGGTAACCAGAGAGTGCAGATTACAGTCTCTACAATACCTAAAGCTTTTCCAAATTGTTTTTCCTTATAGAATGACAGGTAGAAAAACTAGTAGCCCAGGATGCCTGGTTTGTTCCTTAGCTCTGAGGCTGACCTCCCTTTTTTTTGCTGTGGTTGAGTCATGATTGCAGAATCACTGACTACCTTGTCGAGCACTCATGCAAACCTGAACCCCAAGCTCACTGAAAACTGGGCATACCTCTATAAAGCAATGTAGTTTCTTAGGTACTGGAAGTTGTGCAGCTGCATTACCAGGTTGCTCCACCAAGGTTACTGAGCTCTGTTGGCTCTCGTTTTTCTGTCTTGCACTACATCGTGACATGGAGAATTTCTTTCTGTCTTTCTGCTCAATTTGGTGGATGCCAGACCAGCCTTGCTATAAAAGTCCATCCACACAAGTGGTCTGGTGTTGCAGATTGTTCTGAGTCTGCTCTGAACAAACCAGTGCCCTCTCAGGAGATGGACCATGCATTTGAAGCTAAATACAGTATAGTTTTCAGCATATCTAATAACATGGTGCAGCAATTTTCTGGTAACCTGATGAGACACTCCAGTGATTGCCTACGTATCCGCTGTGATGCTGCAGCACAAACTACTATGGGAGTTTAATAAGTATCACTGGGTTTCCTTACACCTTGAACTCCTGTCAGCACAGAAGGACAAGCATGTCTTTCATTTTCTCTGCATTTCACTTGTTCATTTGTCCTTCATGAAGATGAAACCCAACAGCTTTTTCTGCACAGACTGTTACTGAGCTAAAGCCTCTGAACTTGTAGCGGTAACAGCAGCAAGGGAGGGCGTTACACAGCACAGTCCTGGCCCCACAGATCCAGGGACCTCACTGTCTGCATTGACACAGAAAAGCAGAGATCAAGGACAAAAGGTACGGCACAGCGTGCATTGAACAAACGTGAGTTGCCCTTGACTGTCCTGAACCCCAGAACCTTGACACCAGTTCCCCTCTCTGGGGCCACCAGGATCAGGAAGACAAGGAATGAGGAGTGGCAGCAGGCAGGGAACCTGTGTGTTTGGGCAGAAGCCTGTAGTGACTGGAGAGAGTCCAGCACAAGGCCACAAAGATGATGAGGGGACTGGAGCGTCTACTATATGAGCAAAGGCTGAGAGATCTGGATCTGTTTAGTCTGGAGAAGAGAAGGCTGAGGGGGATCTCATCAATGCTTATAAATACCTAAAGGGCAAGTGTCAGGAGAATGGGACCAGACTCTTCTCAGTGGTGCTCAGTGACAGGACAAGGGGCAATAGTCATAAACCAGACAACAGGACGTTCAACCTAAACATAAGAAAATACTTCTTTACTGTAAGGGTGACAGAGCACTGGAGCAGGCTGCCCAGAGAGGCTGTGGAGTCTCTGTCTCTGGAGACATTAAAAAACCACCTGGATGTGTTCCTGTGTGATCTACTCTAGGTGAACCTGCTTTGGCAGGGTGGTTGGACTAGATGATCTTCAGATGTCCCTTCCAACTCCTACCATTCTGTGACATCCACAGCCTGTGTTCCGCAGGAACTCCTGCTGACCGTGCAGTGTTATTTACACAGTTTAACCTAATGGACACAGTGTGCCTGTGGTGCTGTACAGCTCATTCCAAAGCACTGAGACAAAAATAATTTTACTGCTGCTTTCTAAATTACCTTTCTTCTAGCTGCATTTTAGCTAGTTGCTTCTTTGGGGATAGTCTAATTTTGTGGCAAAAATGCCTTTTTTATTGTTGTTGTTGTTACACAAGTGAAAATTGCTTTTAACGTGCCCCCCACTCCCACTTTTCCAAATAACTTTCAAGGCTGCTAAGCAGAAACTCTTGCAAAATGAGAAAGACAAGAGAAATGTTCTTGTCTATTACTTCCACAGTATGTGCATGACTCCATTCGCCTTGACAAATTGCTCTAGAAAGCTTCCTATGAGGAATTACATCTTCAGGAGTGCTGCTAAAATAGTGATGTCCTAGTGCCTCTAACTGGCAGCATTTTTCATACCTTCTTCAAAAGTACACTGCCTGCACCCCGGTCAGATACAAATTCCCACTCTCCTTTCCACATGGATTGACTGCAATTTAGTCCTCTGGCTTTACAAGTGATTATTTCCATTCTTAGCTGCTGTTTGCCCACTTTATTTTGCCAATCCTCCTCCTTATTTAAAATATAAGTACTTTAAATATCTAAGTTTTCAATAGGTACAAGCAAGAGATGCTCTTATAAATTCCCTTGCACTTAAAGATTATGTCTTCTAATCTTGCTGCTACTGTGCATATTTGGGGCACACAAAATTTCTAACGCATATTGTCCCTTAAGGCAGTCACATCACTGAAATGAATCCCTGGAAGATGTTGTACAGAAAAAGAGAAAAGCAACATCCAGAAAAGGGGCAGTATTGTCTACTGGCATTAAGACACAGTCCCACAGCTTTTCTGAGGGACATGTGGAAAGTGTTGATTGGTATTGGGTATCAGGCCTTTAGTGAGCATCCATCCCAGAGCTGGAGACTGCTGCTGTCAGGCAACAGCTGAGCTCACCAAAGCTTTTTTTTTTTAAGCCACAAAACTCATTTATTTGTATATAAAGGACTTGTGTGAAGGGACTTTGCTTAGCCATGACTATAGCAACCACTACAACATCTATTAGTCACATAACAGTGAAAAAAAAAAAAACCAAAAAACCCAATCCAGAAACATTAAACTACTTGGAATGCAGAGTTTAAGTGGTTACTCATTCAGGCAAAGCTGCCTCTTTCACTCCCATTCAGGAAACTTCAACAGGAAAAAAAAGTTGAATCAGTCATCTCCTTCAGAACAAACATCTTCTTAGGGAAAATAATAAAATAAATGTCTGGATTTGGGACAAACATCTACTGTTAAGATCATACCCACCATGTTAAGCAATGTGGAGGGAAAACAGGACAAGATGGGGGGGGGAAGGGCCTCATGCAGATGCAGGATGCACAGTATGTCCTTAAACATTGCTCTGGTCCATTTTCTGCTACTGTCTTTGACAAACTATGGAGAAAGTTCACAAGGTAATATGACTTCCAGCCACCTTTGAACCCTTCCTTGGCTAAACAGGCCTGGTAAGTACCTCCAGTTAAAATGCTGTGGGGCATTTTAGCTGCCTGCTTCAGTTTTCCTGCTTCCCTTTCTTCCTCTTTGTTAGTAGGCAAACTAGATTTTAGCTATATTCTATGGACAGCAGAAGACTAGAACTGACTTTCAGGATCTTGAGAAACCAGCAGGTTCCAAGGAAATGTCACAAAGGGACCCACTGTGCTGCAGATGCTCCAGCATAACTTCAGGAATCGACATGTCACCTGGGCTGTGCAAAGGAAAAAAAAAACATTTGAATTGAGTGGGAACTGGAAGCAGCAATTCCTAAGCACAAGTCTGAAAGGGGTATTTGTAAGGTGCTCAAGTTGTTTTGGGGGCAGGTATTATCTGCTTGTTCCCATTTAATGTGATCTGCCATCATATTTAGCACAGTTTCCTGAAATTTAAAAAATGTTCCAGAGTTGTAAAAGTTGGGAGTAACAAACTTTGAAAGTCACTTAAACCCACGGCTTGGCTGAATTGTTTCTTTCTGTCCCAAGCTGCATGCAGTTTGTGCCCAAATGACCAATGTTTTAATGTTTTTCCAGTTTTGCCTTAGGATGGAATTTTTTTTTTGGGGGGAGAAAGTACTCTGTGGTGACCTTAATAAATAAGAAACAGACACCTATGTTTGTTAGGAAAGATCTCAAAAATTACACTGGAAAGTAAACACTCCACAGCTAAAATATGTTTTATACTTTTCAGTAGTACCCGGTTACCAACTCTAAAATTATTTGAAAATCTCAAGAACAACTTGCCAACTGTTTTCAGAGAGCTGAAATCAGCTGTGCATGCTGAAATCATTAACAGGACCAAGAAAAGTTGCATTCAGTGCAATTTCCCATCTGTTAGATTACTCTGCTTCTCCAGCGGTCTCCAGAGAGAGCTTCTTAAGGTCTGCTTCTTAAGGTCACTGAATCACTGCGCTGCAGGGAATGATCTTGCTAGCTGGAAATGTTGGAGAGGCTCCTCGTGCCTCAGCGTTGATGTATCTGTGAGTCACTTCAATCTCTGCACTCACGGGTGAGAACGCACCGCACGCAACTTGCCTGCTGCCCCGTTCATTTTCTTTTCTTTGTCCTCCTTCGTGTTCTTTTACTTTCCTAACAGCATTAAACCGATAGAGATCTGTATGTTTTACAGTCTGTGGACAGAATGAGAATAGAGACCGTTGGGGAAAAAAAAAAAGCAAAACTCCACCAAGCATGGTTCAGCCTCCCTGCTCTTGGGAGTCTTTGGCTTTGCCACTTGTAGGCAATTACAGGAAGGAGTCAGCAAGTTCCTGCGGGGCCCTGACAGAGCAGGAGGACAAAGTGTCCTGGGGCAGGAACAAAGCTGTCTCCGCACCACTTGAAGCTTAGAGACAGCAAGTATTGACAGTCAGGATGTTGAAAGGCATGCCGGTTTGCAAGTCGATGACACACATGGTTTGTCACACCACGTAATCACTAACAGAAGGAATCATAGATCCCATCAGCCACAGCTCTGTCACAGAGGGCAGTGGCATCTCTAAGCAGAGCGTGGACAAAGAAGACCAATGTACCTTTGATAAATGCCTTTATTTCCCTCAATAGGAGATAGCAGGCTGTTCCCTTGGTGAAACAAATTCCAAAAAACATCACCTGCAAGCCCCCTGTAACATTTTCTGTCCTTACCCCTAAGTGTGCAAGACATTTCTCTTCCAACTTTTTTCTATTTCATCTTTATAACTTGCCTTTCTTTAAAGCTCTGCTCCCTGTTTGACTGAATCCTTGCAGAAGATAGATGGGTACAAGTGAGCAGTGCTCTGTTACTAGTAGGGTGGTTGAGTAGCACTGGTTACAAACTAGGCTATTGTCACTTATTTCTTCTATGCATTATAGCACAGGTGAGCTTTGATGTGTCCTTGAGAGGCAAAGTGGCTCTGAATGAGGAAATGCTTCCTTACTTTCAGGAAGCAGAGGGCAGAATAAAGAATCAAAGGAGCAAATGGACTAAGTACAACCTGAATCTTTGGTAAAATGTTAAGGTAGCTGAACAGAGACAGGATGAAGAGTAAAGGACTTGGGAAGTGAGGGTGAATTTTTCTAACAAGTATTAACAAGTACGGAACATATAACATCTCAAAATGAATACAGGGTTGCTTGTCCAATATTTATTTGTTGCTTACTGTTTAATAAGAAACAGAGGAAAACCAAGTTAATTTAGCAATGACTATGCAAGAAATGTGGAAGTCTGAGTGGTGGAGTCTGACATAAACAAAAGACATAAACAAAACACTTGAAACAGATGGGCTCAAAGCATGAGCTGTGACCATCTCATTTTCTGGATAGCATCTTTCCTGAGCTCCAGGGGAAAGGTAAAAGCTATGCTGTGTCCAGTGGGGAAGATCCAGGGTAGAAACCCCCCAAACTACGAAACATCCACTTAGGCTAGTAAAAACCAAGCTAAGTTTCAAGTATTTTGAAAATTGTAATTTAGTCCTCCTGGACTCTACTCAGCTGAAATATTCAGGAAGAGAAGGTCTACCTCTGGAGAAGGACTGGTGGTCCTGGAGCAGGACAGCCCATGAAGCATTAACTCCAGAGGAAAAAGAAGCAGGAACCCTTTGGTGCCAGCCTTTGCATTTCAGTGCTGCTCAGTTGAGGCAGGTGGGAAGGACTAGGTCAAGGTTGTGCTGTTTGTCCTACTATTACAGTGCTCTTTTTTAAAAGTTCAGGTTTCCAACTGTTTGCTTTAGGGTGACATTTGCTTCCTTCTCTTAGTCACTCTTTGAGTTCCTCTGTGCAAAGAAGTTCATATGCTACAAGCTTGTCACTGGCTTTCCAGTGCAGCAACTCCTGTGCAGGCATGCTTGGTTTGGGCTGAGTCCAAGGTACTTCACTTTTCCAAAGGAGCGAAGCTGTTGCTATTGCTTCCCTCTGTAAACAAGACCTCAGTTGTCTGTCTCCTCTCACTCACTGCACTGTCACAATCACAGAATGATTTGGGTTGGAGGGGCCCTCTGGAGATCCCCTAGCTCAAAGCAAGGCTAACTTCAGAGTTACAGCGAACTGCCCAGGGCCCAATCAATTGAAATTTGAACATCTCCAAGGATGCAGGTCCCACAGGTTCTCTGGGAAGCTTGTGCCAGTCTTTGACTCCTCTCACTGTGAAAGATTTTTTCCTTATATTCAATCTAAATTTCCCTTGCTGTAACTTAGGACTCCGTCCTTTCATTGTACTTCTTGATCTTCTGCTGTGCCCCTCCAAGAAGAGCCCACTCTTCCTCCTCTGTATCACCCTCCAGGCAGCTGAGTATAGCCATGAGATGTCCCCCCTTTACTTTGCAGCTCCCTGAATCTCGATGCTTTTCAGCAGACAGAGGACCTGGAAACACAGATATTTTGCCAATAAGCATCCTTGAAAGGTAAGGACAATTGAAAGACTTCACCATCTTAAGCACAGAGAAACCACTTCAAAATATCTCATGTTGCCTAAAAGCCCAGTGGAGTCAGGGAGAAAGGTCACCCACACTGAACATTAGTGGGCTGGGTATCCAGCCTCACTCAGAAGTATAACATGGGATATTCAGTTCTTATGCTGCTAAAGGCCCAGGTAGGATTTGATCTGGGATCTTCAGTTTCAAAGGACAAAAGAGTCAAGCCAGAGTGTCCTCTAAGTTTGCATCTTGCAGACTTCTTCATTTCCCCACCAGATTACATTATTTTTAGAAAGTTTTCAGTCTCCTTATGACCTGGTTTCTTCACATTATACCGTGAATGATTAAGGTATAACCTTTCCCTCAGGAAGAACCTGCATCTCAACAGCCAGCAAAGTTATTACAGTTCTGCAACTGAAGCACACTTCTGGTCCAATCATCAAATGTATTTGTTATCATTATTTTGAGACAAAGTTGCTGCACTGAAGCGATTTGATCTTTCAGCAGCTGATGGGACAAGTCTTGCTTTACAGGTGGCTGCTTTAGTATGGCAAACATCAAGTAAGCTCCTGGACACGTAAGACTATGTGTCCTCTGTCAATTCATGTTTCAGTACTGCTTGTAGGAGACTGTTTTTGCATTGTGCTTCTCCATAGATCACTTTTACAGAAATGGAGACATGCATTTTTTCCAAAGGGGAAAAAAACATCATATTTTCAACAAAACAACTGAAAGATATCAGCTAAAATAAATAGC
The DNA here is from genome assembly GCF_000700745.2 of Antrostomus carolinensis. NCBI lineage: Eukaryota > Metazoa > Chordata > Aves > Caprimulgiformes > Caprimulgidae > Antrostomus > Antrostomus carolinensis. The sequence goes on along the minus strand of NW_010336329.1, from coordinate 5,072 downwards.
AAGGAAATGTTGTCTTAGGATGTCAGTGGGACCTGGTGTTCAGGCAGTGGACACGGTATTCCCTGGAGGAGGGTTCCCAGGCACTTGCCAGACCACTGCAGTGAGTGCAGCGGAAGAGACAGTGTTTTGATGTAGGAGCATCAGAGAGGGGAGAGGATGAAAACTCACTCCCAGCCGCCAGCCATCCTCACTGCCACGGGGGTGCTGCAGCAAAGCACAGGGCTGAGGATGGGTCTGGGGAAGTCAGTGGGACCCAGGTGAGGAGGAAGAACAGCAATCATTTTCCTTCCCCTCCCATTGTCCTCATACTCCAGTGTACTTCAGTGTTCCCCCAGGATGGGTCTCAGCTTGTGCTGAGCTCCCATTGCCCAGGACAGAGGCTGACTGTCAGGAGAGAGGTGTTCTCCCCAGCCCACAGCTAGCCAAACTGCTCCATCTGAAAGGTGTCAAGTGGTCACCAAGAGTTATGGCACTTGTTTCAACATCAGATTTTGGAAGCTGTTCATGCTACTCTGAATGTCAACCCATTTCTCCCTCTGTAGGTATTCTAATGATCCTACTCAACAAGAGCCATCAAGATTGAAGACAAGAGTTGTAAGATGCAGAAGAGCTTTCAGTAAGCAAAACATTACCAGGTAGCCTACTCCAGAAGGTGCTGCTTGCTAACAGCAACATCAGTATATGCAGGTGAAGCCCAACACCAGGTTTCTGTACAGACAAGAGGAAGAGAAGCAGCATGGTTGCCAGCCTACCTGGTAATCATTTGACCCAGACTAATGCCCCAAGAAACAAAACTGTGACTAGACAGTGAACGTGGCCATTTGACATAAGGCCAAAGGAAGAAAGGAGTAAAGACAGAGAACATGTATCTTAGTGCTGCTTGAAGGAAACCTACCCTTGCATCAAGGCTGAGCTGCAGCTGCTCTGAGGAGAGCAGGGATGGGTTTGGATGTTCTGCTAAGCTAAGCTTCTACTGCTGAGACAGACAGTAAATGCAGCTGATCAGAATACTGTTCTGGTGTCGTGTTTGCCTTGCTGAAAATGAAAACATTTCTGCTCATATTGTCCAGTTTCTCTTCCTGTCCCTCTCCTAAAAACTGCCACAAGTGCATCCTTCTTTCTTGCCTGCTAGAGTCTGTCTCCTCATAAGCTTTTTCTCCTGGCAGTTTATGTGTCTTCTGATTCCTACTAATGTTTTCCACTGAACCATGTTCCTTCATTTTTTCTTAAATATCTTCCTGCTTTACTCAACAGAAAGAGGCAATAGTGGTCTTTCACCAGCGCTCCAGCTGTGATCTCTGGAAACTGCAGGACCTTTATTACCATTAATTCTAATTAACATAACCAAATACCTCCATCCCTCCCTCACCACGCTGGTTTAGAAGCTCACTCTTTCTATACTTCCATAATTCTGTACATTTTCACCTTTGCTCGCAAGCGAGTCGGTCTGATCTGCACAACTCTGAGGTGTCAGAGCAGGGAGGATGCACTGGTCTGTAGTACAGAGGAACTGCTGTCCTAGCGCTACCCTTCCTCCTCCTCTTCCAAGGCCAGACATTTTGGGTTTTGCTCACCCAACTTTATCTAGTAGAAAGTAAGATAAATACTGAATGCTATTAAATAATTACCATCCATTTGTATGTGCTGGACAGCTGGTGCTGTATTATGTTAATAACCATTACAGGTTAAGCTTTAATGTAAAAATACATTTGATTTGAGATTTGGGCTGACTTTAATGACTTTGTTATTTTTTTCTTCCCTGCTTAAATGCATTCATTCACTTCTACTATAAAATGCTTTGAAATAGTCCTGGGTATCAGGATACACAGATCATCATCCTGATCATTTTAATCAAAACAGCTCCTGTTGTTCCCTGAAAGCCAGTGCTCCCAAGGTTATTTGTGTAATCAAGGTCAGATACACCGTAAAAGCCATTACGTAGGATATGATTGCTTTTAATCTCCTCTTCCTTTACGACCCCTGTTTCCACACGAGGAAAAGCTCTTGATTACAAAGTCTTTGCAGCGGTGAAATAAAGGGCAACAGGCTATTTCATTCTTGTCTCCCTTATGCAAATTTAATTACACTCCGATCATCCGTACTACTAGGAACTACTGTGCAGATGTCCCCAATATAGGACAGGAGATCTGTTTACCCAATACTTACTTTTCTGTCCAGTTGTCCTCTTTTAAAAAGGGGCTAGATGAGATCTTTGGAGAACGTAACGGGGTGCAATTGCAAGTTAAAAGCGTCTGGCTGTGCAATCTGTACCGCAATGTACAGATCTGTACGCCATCCTCGCTTCTACTTAACGCCGGCATGCTTGTCACTGCTGTCAGCTCCAGCTCTTTGTGAAACTCGGCCAGTCCCAGCGCGGTCACCTCGCAGGTGCCACCAGGAGAGGGCACCGGTCTATAGCACATCCCCACTGGCGCCCCCCGGGTCACCCCCTACCCCCCGGGCTGGGGGTGCTGCCCCGGCTCTCGCAACCACCTCCCTTCTTCCTCCTCCTCCTCCGCTATCGAGGCCGACATCCCCGGGTCTAACCAGGCCTGACCTGTGGAGGGCTGGGTTGAAAATCCCTGTGCTTGCTTACGACGTTTTAAACCTCCTGAAAATCATCTGCCCAGGAGAGAAAACACCCCTGCAGGTGCTGCTCAGAGCTGCTCTCTCAGCAGCAAAATGTAACATAGTCTTGGTTTGGGGTTATTGTTTGTTTGTTCATTGTTTTGACAGGGTGGGATAGATGGGTTTTGGCTGTGAGAGGTTTGGGGTGGGGGGGGTTGTTTGGTCAATTTTAGGCTGTTTTCTACTTCATAAAGTAAAATCTTACATTGATTTTCACTTCTCCTAAGTGCTCTGGCCAGCTGGTGCCAGGTAGTTGGCCCCACACTTTTGGAGATTTCTGAAAACTTTGTACCTCCCTCCTTCCTGCCCAAATGAGAGCTAGTTGTTAATTATTTTAATTTTTCTGTGGCGCAAAGGAACTTTAGGTAAATACTGTATATTGAAAAAATGTTGCAGAGCATCCAGCACCAAATCGCCTGGTCTGGTTCCAGGACTTCCCACTCATTTCAAAATCTACTTGTGCAGCTTTATAGCAGCAGCGGGAATGGGCAGCGATTCTTCCCATTCACTTAGCATGGAAAGCAGAGTCAGATGCAAAGGCAACTTCTTAGCTCTTTATTTAAACTTCTGAGGACAGAAGGGTCTTTTTCATCATGATTTGCAAAATTCTGTACAAACAATTTTAAAAGGAAACAAAGCTGATAATAGTTAGCTGATAATAGTTCTGCCATCTGTATGCATGGGAGGTATTTCCTGGTCTTTTCGGCAAACTCATCACTATTCCACTGAGCAAAAGTGCATTTGCATCAAAGATGTCTCAAGTCCCTAATAGCCCAGCACACCAAGAGCTGCTCTCGCTCTCCCTCCCAATGCCAAGTGCTGTGGGAAGCAAAGCAAATTGATAAATTAACAGAAGGTCTCTCAGAGAGGCGATCCTTTCTCAAAGTACAGAAACAGAACAGGAACTTAGCCCTAGAAAGGCCCTGAAGCACCGAGATCCTACTTTAAAGGAAGCAAGGTACTTAGGAAACTGCATAGGCTACAGATTTTTTTTCTTTTCAAAAAGCTCCTATTTCTGCTATGTGAGCTGAGGTTCTGATTTCCTACAACAGCTAGAAGACTTGAATTAGCATTTAGTAAACATTTGGCTTCTAATGGCAGACAGAACAGTTCATGAAGACGTGCTTCCCACTTGCTAAATAGGATGAGACACCACATGTGTAATCAGCTACGCAAATACCATGATACCTTACTTCAGTATGCGTGAAAGAAATTTCACTTGGTTTCATTTTAAGTACTCTTACCAGGTAATTTATCAGCAGACAGCATTACCTCTAGCGCTGCCTAATCCTAGAGGGGGCACTGTGAATATCCACCGGGACGAGTCTAAGGCAGCAACAGTGCAACTGTGCCAGAGGGTTTGTGCGTTCCCCACTGCTCCAGCTCAGGAGCAGCAAACACACAGGAGGAGACAACTCATTGCATTTTTATGTCAACAGATCCAGTACCCTTAAAGTTTTGCCTGTTCTCAAATGAAATGCAACTGGAACTATTTTGCATTTCTCACTGTCCATCCCTGTTTGAAAAGCTGGAGCTCCAGCTGCCTCTGAAGGGTGTGAGGTAATTCCTCTCATGAGGAAATTTAGGACCTTTCTGCTGACCATGAGCTTCCTCCACACATGGTGCCACTGTGATACCTTCCCTCAGCAAACAGGAGGTTCTTCCACTGCCTTTAAAAGCTTGCCAACAGTTATGGGTCAGATTCCTGGAAAAAACGTTGTTTGAACATGAACTAGACTTGGAAAAAACAAGGTATTAAAAAAACCCCAACAATTGCTTGACTTTGGGGAGCACGTTTTCCCAGACTACATGAGCTCCAGCTGTACCACAATGGCCAGTTCCCCTTAGGTTGTGCTTCCTGGTGTTGTGGTATCTCACAGTCTTTGACAGATCTTGCTTACAATAGGGGAAGCTGCCTTCTGCCCAAACTGTTGGATTTGGAAGAAGAAAAAGTGCCCAGGTGGGGTGGGATTACCTTGGCCAGCTGCCAGACACCCACCCAGCTGCTCTCTCCACCTCCTCATTAGGATTTGTGGGAGGAGAAATAAGAAAAAAAGCTTGTAGATTGAGATAAAGACAGGGACATGACTCACCAGTAATCACCACAGGCAAAACAGATTTAGGGAAAAATAATTTAATTTATTGCTGATTAAAATAGAGTTGAATGGTGAAAAACAAAGACAAGAACTAAATCATGTTCCTCTTACTCCCTTCTTCCAAGGCTCAGCTTCACTCCTTCATTCCTAACCCCTCTACCTTCTTCCTGCTCCAAGTGGTGTGTGTGTAAGGGGTTGTGGTCAGCTCCTCTCTGCCGCTCCTTCCTCCTCATGCTCCAGCGTGGGTCCTTCCTATGGGCTGCAGTCCCTCAGGATAAACTTGCTCTAGTGTGGTGTGTTGGGTTTTGGGGGGGGGAAATGGGGTTTTTTTGGTAGTGTGGGAAGGGC
>NW_010336328.1:54838-59192 GCF_000700745.2 Antrostomus carolinensis | reverse complement strand
ACACATATACATATATATTTTAAAAGAGTCTTGAGCTAATGGATTAAAGAGACTAAGGGGCTTTCATACTTAATTTAAGCGCTTCTATATTATCTCAGTGACAAACAGGCAGATACTGGGTCAGGATTACCCTGTGATTTCTAGTCTAATTTCAATGTTTTACTGCTGCCTTCAGTTGGCAAAGAGATAAAGGCATCAGCCAGGCACTGGGATCCTTCTCTGCAGAAGCAGGTAGAGGATCAGAACCCAGGTTTGTAACAACCCCCCCCCCCACACACACACAAAAAAAAAGGAAAAAAAGAAAAAAATCCGTAATTAAAGTGTTTATTCATAAAGAAACAAAGCTGGCAAAGCAAAACCAATTCAAATCATAGTGCATAATCCACTGTAGATGATACCTGCACCCCAGTACCAGCTTCTTCCTCTGCAAAGGAGCCTGGTGTGGGGCATCACCCGAGCACCAGCCCCTGCTTCAGGCACTGCTGTGAAACCATTTGGTCAAAAATTAAGAATCCAGGTCCCTGAGGCACATTGTTTCCACAGCCCAGAAAGTCAGACTTACAGAAAAAAAATAAATTTATGTTTCCTATAGCTTCTTACTCTGCACACACTGGGGTTAAACTTCTCTGGGGGTTCATGGCTCTCTGCAGGTGACATTGCATTGACCAGTAAGTTTTTACCCCCAGATAAGCTCTTGGAGATATAAGCCATCTTTTTCTTCTGCTTGCTTGAATTTTTGAGTAGTAATTTAGTATTGGCTTGGGAGTGTCCCTGGATCCTGTGTAAAGGTCTCAAGCCCCACAGAATTTGCTGTTCTTTGATGACAAATGTCTGTCTGCCTCGCCAGAGAGCATCCCCTCTGCAAGGGATGGCTTTGTCCATGCTGCAGGGATCTCTCTGCAGAGAACACACCTCACACCAGTATTTGAGCCCCTTGTTTCACCTTTTTCTAAAATCAGAGTCATAGAATTGCTTAGATTGGAAAAGCCCTTTAAGATCATTGAGTCCAATCATTAACCCAACACTGACCAGTCCCCGACTAACCCATGTCCCTCAGCACTGTGTCTACACGACTCTTCAATCCCTCCAGGGATTGGGACTCCACCACTGCCCTGGGCAACCCCTTCCAATGCCTGAGAACCCTTTCAGGAAAGAAATTCTTCCTCAGATCCAATCTCAACTGCCTTTGGTGCAACTTGAGGCCATTTCCTCTTGTCCTGTCACTTGTTAAACAAATCCCTGTCAGCAAACACCAGAGGACATCTGAAAACTGTGTTCAGCCTCGCTAGCGCTTCAGAACTTTTTTTCCTCTTCTTCTTTGCTTTGCAATTTTTTTTTCCCCCTAATGATTTTAATTTCTCTAATCCTTGGGGATGCTGAGGTGAACAAGGTGTGCTGCCAGAGAACAGACTTCAGTGGGCAAGGCTGAAGTGCCCAGCTAATGTCCCAAATAGGTCCTTCCCTCACAATGTGTTCCATGCAGTTAGAGACCTCATCTTCACAGTGTCCACAGATAGAGTTGTGAGCACCAAGCTTCTTCCAGCTCCTGCCCTGCAGGGCATCATTCATCCCTGTTTCTGCGCAGTTTGCTTCACTTACCTACATTACATTTTGCCTCCTGATTTTTGCAAACATTATACAGGGTCAAAATAAGCAGCTATTTAGAGAAGAACAGACCTGTTCTGATATCAGGATTGATATGAGCACTGAGAAACACCGATTTTGGAAGTCATTTGTTGTTAGATGATGCATGTGTCTATAGACACGGTTTGCTTCTATCATTTATAATCCCTTCGGCGACATTTATCTGTGTGTGTCTGTAGGCGTGTCTATAGACAGTTCTCTGCAAATATCTGTTTGGCATCCCCGTTAGCTGCTTAAAAAGCATGGTATGCAGCTCTGAGGTTCCCATTTCTTTATCCTCCCACCCACATCTCCTTCCTTTTCCTTTCACCTACCTCATTCCCCAATTTCTCACGTCTCCTTCATCCTTTTCTAGGCTCCAGTGTATCATCTCTTGTACTCCTTTCCATGCAACCCCTCAGGGATGTTGTGTGCCCAACAGCAGCTCCCTACACCTGTGGCATAGGTAAAGGAAAACAAAGATAGTTTAGGTTGGCCATGAGGAAAAGGTTCTTCAGGCAGAGGGTGGTGGAGCAATGGAACAGGCTCCCCAGGGAGGTGGTCATGGCACCAAGCCTGACAATATTCCAGAAGCATTTGGCCAAGGCCCTCAGACACACGGTCTGAATCTTAGGATTGTCCTGTGCAGGGACAGGAGTTGGACTCAATGATCCTTGTGGGTCCCTTCCAACTCACAGCATTCTATGATATTGCCTCCTGCCAGTTTGCACAGCAGCTAACCTGCTTCTCACCCATCAAATTGAAGCACAGGCTCATGCAGGAGTCAGAAACCCCAAGGAGAACTACATTTTGCCATTATTTTTTCCCCTGCCCTATGTACCAAGCGTATATTCTCAGAAAGGCCAACAAAGCAGACTAGACAAACACAGACTTTCTAAGCCAAGCCAAAAATACAGTTGAGTCAAATAAACCCCCAAACCTAACAACAACATAAGGAATAGTTACCTTTTTTTCCCCCCCAATCATTATAACTTTAAAATGTCTTCCCTGATTTTTAATTAAAAAAACCCACAGATCAACCTGCGTGGGTGAGCTAAAGAGAAAGAACACATCTATTATTGGCAGGCAGAGCTGACTTCAACTGTAGAAGAGCTTGCATCTCAAAATCTCCCAAAACAGACACTGAGGACACAGAGAAGGGGGCAATGAAATAGCTCTGGATTTGCTCAACAACTTATTTGCAGGAGAATTTGAATTTTTTTCCCCCTCATGTAGCAGCAGCGGTGAGGACACGTGGTCTCCCCTCCTGCCATCACTTCCCTGTGAACCTCTTCAGACACCCCCATGGCCACATCCTGGGAGGAAGCAGGGGTGTAGGAGGGCCTCAGAGCTTCAGTCTTTGCTTCTGAAATTAAAACTTGGCAAGCTTTAAATGGAACAGGTCCTTGCTGGCACAGTGCAACCAGAGCCAGCTGCACGCTAGGATGAAGTCCTGGCACTTGATGGTAACAGATACCAGTAAACCTTACCAGTGGCTCACTGGAAGGACTGGCATAGCTCAGCTGGGTGGGGAGAGGGGGGGAAGGTCTGTCTCTAGGTTATAATTAGCAAGTAATTCAGCACGATAGGAATGGGTCAAGGGACCACAGCAGCTGGTGCCCCTGTGCTATTAGCAGGGGTTTTATTTCAGATGAGGTCTAGTCTGGTGCCCCAGATTGGATGTCCCTGCCACAAGGGCTGAGAATTGGTCTGGACCACCCCAGGTGGGGCCAGACTGGTTTTGATGTGCGTATGGAAGCAGCATCTGGTTTGGTTTCCTCCCCATGTCCCTGGGTCACATCCGCCAAAGCATCTCACTGGCACATCCAATGCTGGCATCCCAGCACCCAACTGCTCCGAACCATGGGGTGAGTGGGAGGTGAGGAGGCACAGCCCCAGGCTCTTGGGCTTGTATCTCTGTCCTGGAGGAGAATGACCTTTGTGAGAAGAAAACAGTGGCCCTGCCCTCCACACAGGCAGATAATGGTACCTGCATCCACAATTAAACTGCAGGCAGGGATCTGTCCTCTCCCAGCAGCTGGTCCCTTGGTCCCCCCATCTCCCAGATAGAGCAGGTCCATTGGGGTGATCCTGCAGCTCTCCACACCCCGCATGGGCAAGCTGACATCATGAGTCCAGAGATGGGGATTGCTACAGACCATCACATCCTTAAACTGGAAATGGGAGAAGGAAAAAGTATGTAAATTGACACATTGCATTACAAACCTGAGGCCTGCTATTGACTTTTACCAGGGAAATGTCACAGCTCTGGATGGCCTCACGCTTGAGGTGACAAACAGACACATTCATCACAGCTTGCGGTGTTGCTTGACCTTTGGAGGAGGCTTGGGGGATTTTTCTTTCTTTTTTTTTTTTTTTTTTTTTTTCCTCTTCTTGCTTATCTGCATGGGAGGGTTTTAATTAGCTCTGAAATGCCATTAAGAAATGAAGCAGGTCTAGTTCATCAAGAGGCTAAAACTCCTGGAGTCATCTGTGTCACTTAAGGGGTCAATATTCTCCTTTGTGTTTTTGTGCTCATGTTATGAAATATGTAAAGCAACAAATAGATGTTTTGACTTGAAATAGATTTCACCAAGGAAACATTCCCCAATTATAGCACCCATTTGACCTAGGACAGAACCAGCAGCAGCCACAGCTTCCCGTCAGCCACAGAGCAAAGCAAAGCCTGAGCAGAATCATGGAATGGTTTGGGTTGGAAGGGACCTTAAAG
>NW_010336328.1:48376-54821 GCF_000700745.2 Antrostomus carolinensis | reverse complement strand
CCAGGAGCGGGAACCCCTTCCACTAGCCCAGGTTGCTCAAAGCCTCATCCAACCTGGCCTTGAACACTTCCAGGGAGGAGCAGCCACAGCTTCTCTGGGCAACCTGTTCCAGTGTCTCACCACCCTCACAGGAAAGAATTTCTTCCTCAGATCTCATCTAAACCTCCCTTCTTCCAGTTTAAAGCCATTTCCCCTTGTTTTGTCATTAACTGCCCTTGTCAAATGTCCCTCCCCAGCTTTCTTGTAGCCCCTTCAGGTACTGGGAGGCCGCTATAAGATCTCCCCAGAGCCTTCTTTTCTCCAGGCTGAACAGCCCCAACTCTCTCAGCCTGTCCTCACAGCAGAGCTGCTCCAGCCCTCGGATCATCCCTGTGGCCTCCTCTGGACTCGTTCTAACAGGTCCAGGTCTCTCTTGTTTTGGGGGCTCCAGAGCTGGACACAGCACTCCAGGTGGGGCCTTATAAGAGCGGAGTAGAGGGGGAGAATCACCTCCCTTGACCCTCTGCCCACGCTTCTCTTGAATTCTTGAAATTCTTGTAGTGGTTTGCATAGCTGAGGTCCCAGATGGCCACCACCATCCCTGTGCTATTAATAAGGACTATTTTGGAATAAATCATAATTTCTAAAGCAACTAGTCTATTTGTTAGCCTTATAATCATACAGCCAGCTGCAAAATGTTTCAAATTCCTCGTGTGTTGCAGGTGTAACCTGACCAAGAGACACGACGGTGCAAGGCAGGGTAATGAGCTTGGCCTCTGTGCAGTGTTAGCTCTTGGAAAGCTGGTGGCACCTGTTTGCCTGCTTGGTTCTTTAGAGTAATGACCTGCAGCAGCTATTTTTCATTGCTAGTAACAAAAGAGACCTTGCTCTTTGAATTATCTGGGTTAGTCCCCCGAGGTATCACTGCTTCCCATCCCGGCACACACTCTGCAAACAGAGCTTGACAACTCGGAGTGGCAGAGCAGTTCCCAGCTGAGGCAAGCTTCAGCGTACTTGTTGCTTTTTATAGATCAAGCTCGAGCAAAAGAATGTATTCTGCATGTTGAAGAATCAAACCACATTAAAAACAATAAAAGGGAAAGAAGGAAGGATGATGAGGCAGCATCAACCCAGTACAGTACCCCGAGGGGATCCCTGCTTGGAAACCATCCTGAAACTTTTACTCCTTCAAATTTCCATCACATGAAAAGGCAACAGTGACCTGAAGGGGTTTTTTTGCTATATGTTTTTTTGCTTTTTCTTTTCTTTTTTCCCCTATATATTCCCAATCATGTGTCTTCTACAAAAGTGTCTTTTGGCCCACCTGCCTTCTAGTCCTCTTCACCAGCATTATGAAGACAAAGGTAGGACAAAAAAGCTTTAATAGGACAAAGCCTGATTTTCAGACAAGTTGTTCCTCATCACAGGGACAATAGCTCTTTCCAGCCGAGGTGGTCAGCAGCAGTTGGTCCCCAGTCAAGTGGCCACCAGTAAGACACACACCATGGCACGATGCTCCCCACAACCAGGCTGCTCCAGCCACCTGCTTCCACATTTAGCTAGAGAAAGCAAAACAATGGCCATACACCTTCACCCTGGAGGCTGCCTACCTATGAATTTTGCAGCATCTATGAAGCCTTTTGTGGTTTTGGGGAGAAGCCAAAAGCAGACTTAGAATGGAAACTCAGCCGCAGCCTTTGGCATAGTTTGACAGATCTAATCCTATAATAAAACCCAAAGCACACGTGAGCCTGCAAAACAGCACGGTGAATTCTCTATTCCTGGCTGCAGTATTTTTAGCAAGCAGGGTCATTTTTAGCTCTTTCCCCCCACCCCCCACTATAAAGACTTTTCAAAACAGAGGCATCGCTTGCAGTGCTAACAGGAGTCAGTCGATTGGGATAGACATCATGCCTGACATTTCAAAACAAGAAATGCTCAGCAATCAAATTCCTAGCATGCTGAAAAATACAAAAATGTGAAACTGTCTCCTATGGCAAACATTTCTCCATTGGATGTATCGCAGAACCACAATGAAGAGGGGAAAAGTCAGAGTTGATGTTTTGCTGACAGCTTAAGGGAAAGGAATCCTAAATCTTGAGCAAACATTTGTTTTTTGCATTGTGGCCAAATTGTTTGTTTCAACACAGAGTGATTACAATGCAATCTGCATTTTTTTTGTTTAAAAATACTTCTCCTGCTGTCTGGGCTGCAGCATAAACAGGATGCACTGAAATGTCAGCCTGGCCGCGGGCTTTGCCCTGGCAGCTGCACGCAAGGAACCGACGTGCTCGCAAATCTGACCCTCTTCCCCAGAATAGATCTCTGCTGCCCTTACTGAATCATGGGCGGCTCATTTTTGGTTTGCCAGGCCTGGGGGAATGCGGGGATGGGACACTCAATGGTCACAGTTAGTGGGACTGAAGGCAAAGGCTGGGGGATGAGTCTGGGGGATGCACAGCCAGAGCTGAGCTGTGCAGGACGAGGTCTTCAGTGAGGAACCCAAACCTCGCTGCCTGTGTCACCAACCCTCCCCGTGCCATCAGATTAAACCCATTCTGGCTGGCTCCCAGCAGTTACCAGTACCTGCCGGTGCAGAGGTTGCTGACAGAGGATTGGTCTGTTCCTTAGGTGACTCATCACAACAAATGTCAGGAAGAGACCAAGATGTTTGTCTTAGGCTGCTACTCACATCAGTATGAATTTAAGAGATTCACAGAATCATGGAATGGTTTGAGTTGGAATGGACCTTAAAGATCATCCAGTTCCAACCTCTGTGCTGGGAACACGGTTGCCAACTACTAGATCAGGCTGCCCAGGGCCCCATCCAACCTTGGCCTTGAATGCCTCCAGAGATGGGCCATCCACAGCTTCTCTGGGCAACCTGTGCCAGTGCCTCACCACCCTCTGGGTGAAAAATTTCCTCCTAATATCCAAACTAAGTCTCTCCTCTCTCAGCTTAAAACCATTTCCCCTTGTCCTGTCACTGTCTGCCCATGTCAAAAGTCTCGCTCCTTCCTGTTTAGAAGCTCCTTTAAAGTACTGGCAGGCTGCAATGAGGTCTCCCTGGAGCCTTCTCCAAGCTAAACAAGCCCAGCTCCCTTGACTTCATAAGAGAGATGCTCCAGCCCCTTGATCATCTTCCTGGTTCTCCTCTGGACCCACTCCAACTGCTCTACACCTTTCCTGTGCTGGGGGCTCCAGGCCTGAACACAACACTCCAGATGGGGCCTCACCAGGGCAGAGCAGAGGGGGACAATCCCCTCCCTCTCCCTGCTGCCCACCTCTCTGTTGACACAGCCCAGGACACAGTTGGCATTCTGGGCTGCAATCACACACTGCTGGCTCATGTCAAGCTTCTCGTCCACCAGGACCCCCAAGTCCTTCTCAGCAGGACTGCTCTCAATGAGTTCTTCTCCCAGTCTGTACACATACCTGGGATTGCCCCAACCCAACCTTGCACTTTGCCTTTTTGAACCTCATTAGGTTCTCATGACCCTAGATTGCTAGGGACTGTCTTATTTGTTAATTTTTCTCCATTAAAAAATAAAAAAAGACAGGAATCTTGCAAACTCCTCAGGCACAAGCACCATCTTTGCCAGCCTCTAGGCAACAGTTAAAACACTGGTAGTTTCCCAGAATCAAGTAAATTAAGATTTACCCAGTGAAACACTGCTAATGCTGGATCCAACCCTTTCTCTTCTGCTTTCCTCCATCAGAAGTTGTCCACATTTAATCTTATTAAAAGAAAGATATATGTGATCTGTGAGAAGCCTCTGCTATTGTACTATCAATATTCAGCAGCCTGCCCATCACAAGGCCTCTATCCCTTAGGTGACACTCGTGTCTGGCCTGCAAGAACTAACATTTTCCTTACCATACCCACGAGGAACAGGCTGCCCAGAGAGGTTGTAGAGTCTCCTTCTCTGGAGATATTCAAACCCTGCCTGGTTGCTTTCCTGTGCAACTTGTTCTAGGTGAACCTGCTTGAAAGTGCAGTGGCCTCCCTACAGGGAGTCTGGGTTTCCAAAGGTCCCTGATCAGATTTCTTGGAGCCCTCCTTGATATTAAACACAACCTTATATATTTTTACCAGTAAGACTTGGGTCAGTGAATGCACTTAAATGCTTCATCACTCCAAGACCTTATTCAGTGCATAAGTTACACACAGATTAAACAAATTCCAAATATTTTTCCACATCCCAAAGGTCTGACAAGAAGAGCAACAGGTAGCTCTAGTGGGTGTGAGCACACCAGACTGGATTACTCCTTATTCCACAAGCTCACCTTTCTGCTGGGATTCTTAAAAATCTGATGAACAAATTTACTGTCTCCAGTGATGGTGCCCAACCAAGCTAAAACTGTAAAAAACATTTAGGAAAGCACATTTCACTCAACTGTCATCTCTTCACAAATCAAGATTCCCAGAAAGCTGGCTAGAGGTTTATGGAAAAGCCATCTGCTAATGATAAATACCTGGCTGTAGGAAAATATTTGTCAGGATATCACAACTATAAGGCCTAAGGATGAAACTAATTGCTTAGAAAATTACTTCACAAAATGAAATAAAAGACATTTGTTTCAACTCAGTGAGCTTAAACTGCGTCTTGAATGAATGATCTTCTATTTTGTTTGCTTCTTCCTGGTTAATAAATGACCAAATAGATTTGTTTTTCAGTATGTGGCCAACAACTACAAATGCCATGGTCCCTTGAACCAAATCATGCTCTCAATATTTCAGCCCAGAAATCAATGGGGAACATAAGGCTACTGCTGATTTTCTTACAGGCAGCTGCAAATCCTTTAGAAAATAGCTTTATCACAGAGATATTATTGGTGTTTCTCCTCTCAAAAGCTGCCTTGTCCTCCAGCAGTATGAATATCTGCATAACAGATCTGTTCTATTGTCTGCAGCTCAGCTCTCTGTACAACAGTGGTCTGTAACACAGGCACTCGTCTGCTGAAACACAGCACACACTGAAGGAGGGGAAGAGGAACAAAACCCATAGAGAAAGAGCTATAAAATCAACAGATTTTTGGGTGCAGGTGAGACATGAGGGTTGAGACCCTCTTGCCTTGTCCTTGCTGGTGGAGAGTAGGAAAGGACGATGACAGACACCGTTAACAACCCTGCAGTGGGCTGGGGCACAAATTTGACCACTGCCGCCTTTCCCAAAAGGAGAGTGTTGTAAAGTCAGACTCTTCCTAGGATTACCAAGAAAATCCTCTTCTCCCAGTGGCCAACATGTTTTTCGTTTTTTTTGCTAATAATTTTAAGGCTTGCACAGATGTCCCATATAGATATAGACATGCTGTCATTGATGGAAAGAGATTGATCTGCTCCAGTAAGCCCTGGGTGAAGGTCAAGGAAAGCCAGCTGGGATGGCTAGGATGTTTTGGGTGGGTTGGCAGGTCAGGAAGTGCACTTGGACTTCTGCTGGTAGATTTTGGCTGAGCTGGCAGGTGCTAGAAACATAAGATGAGGAGGAGGCAGTGGCAGGCAGGAACATTTGATCAAGCAGAGTGGTTACTGCTTAGAAAGAAAATACGACAGGGTAGGTAGGTCCAAACACATGAAAACCCCAGTCCTCTCTTTTAGCTTTCATTGAGAGCAAAGAGAAATTTAATTTAAAAACCCCCCACCACCCAGTCAGGACTTGCATTGGTGTTACAAGTACAGAAGCGAGGCCATATTTCTCCCCTCAACCCATCTTGGAGTATATCTATATATGATTTTGGAGTTTTATTATGTCAGACTTTTGTCTTGGGGCCCTCCAAACTCAAGAAAATCCAAAGGAAAAGTGAAGGGTCTGGACACTGATAGTGCCCAAAATCTGTGCAGCATCCTGGCAGGAGGGGCTTGGTCCCCATGACTGCACTGGAAGGACATCAGCTCTCCCTCATCACCCCTGCATTTCTGGCCCACTTGACAACATGTCATTACCCCCTCCCCAGGAAAAGTCAGGCATTTATCATCGATTTTTTCACTCAGGAGATTAGGATGGGTTTATGGTGTAAGAACATCCCATGGTTTCAGGCAAAAGATGGGCTGCCTCACGATTTGGAACACTAGGAGCTGGCACGGTGGCAAAGAAGAAGCTGGCAGCTAAATCTGAGAAATCAAGCTGCCTTTTTCCCTCCTCTCCTCCCACTATTTCCCTGCACCAGATGTCAACTGGGACACGCCAAAACGCCTGCCATCCTCCCAGCTCCCTGCCTGCTGGCTTACGCTCTGCGGGAAGCCTTTTGCCAGCTTCCCAGCACTACCTGCCAGCCAGTCCTCTCCAGCAGAACCAGCCACCCCGTGCGTGCTGAAAAGGCATCTGTGCTCCTACCTCTCCATCCTCCTCTCCCCTCTTTCACTCGACGGTTTGTTGCATATCACAGAATCATAGAACAGTAGAGATTGGAAGGGACCTCAGGAGATCATCTAGTCCAACCCCCCTGCCAAAGCAGGTTCCCTACA
>NW_010336328.1:38385-48334 GCF_000700745.2 Antrostomus carolinensis | reverse complement strand
GGTGGGTTTTGAACATCTCCAGAGATGGAGACTCCACATCGCATCCATCTTCTGATATGGATAGCAGATACACAAAGTGTGCATTAAATGCTGAATGAAAATCAAGGTAGGGAGGAATAACCCCAGAGGAGCTAGAGCAGCTGGGGAATATTAATCATTTCTGATTAAATGAAGCCCAATAAAACTCTGCCTTCCTTTCAAATAGGCAGGAGTTTCCCTTTTCTTCTTCCTCCTCTAGACCTTGTGTTGTTGGGATGGTTTGCTGCAGGTAGAAATGCCATGTTGAAGGTTACTTTCAGAGCATCCTCCTCCTATGTGAAAGTGGGCATGCTCAACAACAGCACAGGGCAACCCACTACCATGACAGCCTGATCACAGAATCATTTGGTTGGAAAAGACCTTTGAGATCATCAAGGCCAACTGTACCTGTCCACTACTAAACCATATCTCTGAGCACCACATCTACCTGTCTTTTAAATACCTCCAGGGATGGAGACTCAACCATCTCCCTAGGTGTTTATTTGGAAGATTTTGGCCATACAGCAAGCTCTCCGTGCTCTTTCAGACACAGAGAGCTTCAGCAGTGGCTCCATGCAGAGCCTGTTCAGCCCCATCAGCCGTGCAACATCCAGGGCTGAGCTCTTGCCGCACTGCATGGAGACAAGCACACAGGCCCACCAGCCTCAAGCATTCCCACGACCATCAAGACCACATGTTACTCACCAGTCTAAGACTGGAAAGGCTTGAATGACTTTCTATGATGATCAGAGATACCCACAGTGAAGACTGCTTGAAAGGGATGGGATCTTTCCAAACTTAACACCATTTCCAGGAAGGTCAGCTGGAGTTTTGCACCTGACTCTGCTGGGACCAGAGATGAGCCAATGCTTTGTGCTTTCCAAACTCTTTCCTTGAGTTTAGAAACGTGCTACTGTCCTGTCTTTACACCCCAAATACAGTGAGCGCTGCACAGCATGACACTCAGAAGATGGGGTTTTATTGCCTCCCTCTGAGGTAGTGACAAATTTAGCTCCTGAAGTTCTCAAGGACCAAAGCCTCTCCAAAGCTGGAGACATTGAAGCTTTGGCTTGTGAACCAGCCCTGAAAATATCAGCAAGGGAAAAGCTGAGTTTGACAGAGACTGTGTATGGTCAGAGGCTGAGGAACTTTAGTTTCTTTGTCCTTTTGTCTTAAGGGAACAAACCAGACTTTGTACACAGCTCAGAAGAGACAAGGGAAGAACACAACCCGAGAATGCCCACAGGGAGCACAAAAAAGCCCTAAAAGGCAGAGCAGGGAAAAAAAGTCCATCTCTGAGCTCACCCGAGATGGGGGTTATGCTAAGGAGCCTCTCGGCTTCTTTGTCTAGGTTTTCCACTCGCTCTGAATTAAGTTTGAAGCCCAAGCCTGGATGGCAATACAGGCTGGGTGAAGAAGTATCTTCCCCATCAGATGTCAGACAGTGACAGAATTGCATAGAAGAGTCCAACACTTTCTCTCCAAGTATCACCACTGCTGCCTAAAAACAAAGCTTTCCTGCACTCCACAAATAATTTTAGGTGTTATCTACTGCTACACAACCAACCTGCACCTCCAGTTTCTTCAGTCTTTCCTGCCACATGGTTCTATCTGCACATCAGCATCTCTGCCAGCCCATAGCAGAAGGAATCAGGTGGCTTTGCTCTGGTGATGACTTCCCACAAGCACTTTACCAGGACTGAATTACTAAAGGGCACCTCCTGAATATATGGAGGCTGAATTTAGCCTAGAAGACCAAGGCAATAATTTAATCATTCTTGTTAGAGATTATTTTTAGTTATTATTATTAAAGATTATAATTGTGAAGAGAGAAAAAAAATCAGAGCACAAATTTAAGCAGGAATCCTGTTCAGAAGGAACATCTCTTCATCAGCTATAGAGGGGACCTGGGGATGCCCCATGCCTGAAGGAAAACACTTGCTTGGGGAATGTTTGCATGGGATAAGCAACAGGTACAGTCGCTCACACATGTAAGTTGTCAAGATCTGCCAGCCACAAAACTCATCAGGACCATCAAGCTGAAATATTATCTACTGTTTGCTCCCAAGACATCAAAATCTCTCACTAGGAGAAAGAAAGAGAGAGGGAGGGAGAAGGTCTGTCTGGGTTTTGCCATTCTGCTGTGAAAGAGGCAGTGCAGCCTCGCTCCTCGGACTGCTTTTCCCCACAAGCAGCAGCTCAAGGGCTTTGTAAGGTGGCACCCCCCACCCAACACAAGCCCAGATCCCACCACACATGGACAGAAAGGCTCTTCGTTGCACAGCCCTTCCTTCTGCCAAGAGCAAGTCATCGCATTGGAGAGTCACCCTGAGCAAGGAGGTAGCACTAAACAGGTTACATCCCATTCCCCTCACCTCCACTCCTCCGTGCAACAGCTGATGGAGAAGGGCAAGGAGAGAGGAGGAGAAGCCACAGGGCTCTGGAGGGGGTTTGTACCAGTTGATATGCCTGCTGCCAGCCACCTCTGCCAGCCACCACATCTTGGCCTTCTCTCTTTCCACAGACAGCAGTGATTGAAGATGATGCCATTTTGGGGCTTGCCCAGCATAAACACTGGAAAAAGATCAAAACTTCAGGGGGTGCTTAATGATTTGAGAAAGCCTCCAGACAGCTGCCCAAATGGAAGACTGCAGCATTTTCCCTGTTCTTACTTTATCCTCACTCCTGGCTACCCATCAAGATCATGCGAGGAGCAGATGCACAGAAAAATGAAAACTGGTTGGCAAAACACGTATAAAAATAGCTGCAGCGACCATTTTGCAATGCAGAGAGCACAGCCACGTGAAGAACACATTTCGATGCCAGCAAAGAAACATGGACAATTCCATTAATTGAGAAGCATCAATCCCCTGCCCCACTCTCCTGCTCTCATAACAGGCAACATCTGCTCTTGCTTTAGAGCTGCTGACTCCATCAGGCAGAGCAGAGGCTGGAGACATGGGCAAGATGAGTTTGGTGACCCTTGAGCACCAGCCTTCCTCGCCTGCTTCAGCTTCCCCAGATGTGAAATGTGTCTCTCCTCTTTGGCAGCATCTTCAAGCTCTGCTGCTGAAGAGCTACATGCAGCTAGTAACTGTGGAGGATAGTCATAGTAGCAGTGATAATGTAGGTGGGCGTTCATTGCAAGGTCTGGTGTGTTCCTAATGTACTGCTCAGGCAGGGGAGCACATGGTTTATGAAATAAGAACTCCTGAAACACAAGCTCGCTAAACCTTGTGGTAACACAGGCATCTGGCTTCTCTCTTGCAGATTTATCCAGCTCAGAAGGGCCTCTGCTCCCTCATATCATGTTTCCAAATCCAGTATCTTGCTGCTTCTGATCCAGTCCCTTGGGAAGCATGAGCTGTTCGAGCTCTACCAGAGAAAACCCTCCTGCAACCACAGCCAGCAGCCACGCTTTTGGGGTCTGGCTGTCCCTGCACTTTTGGTTATGCCAGTCATTTTCAGTCATGTGGCACCTTCTGCAGGGCTGAACTTTCCCCATATAAATGCTAAATAATGCTCTGGCTGGTCACCAAATGGCACTGTTATCTCCTGAACAGCTCATTCATTATCCGCAGTTGTCCACTGACTCTACTTCAGACCAAGGGCAACAACCTCCTTGGTTATTGTGAGAGTATCAATTCTCTGTTCACCACAGAGGACCTCAAGCATGGGTTTGTATGAGGTGGGAAGCATGTTCCCTGCAAGCCCTGAAGTCCCACTGATGGCCTGAGCAACCACCTCCGTGCTCCCTGCCTCAGCCATTGATGGGGATCATGTCCCAACATCTGGAGGCTTTGGTCCTAGAGAGAGGAGGTGGTGAGGTGGGAGCAAAACCAGCAACATGCCCTCAGCAAAGCAAGCCTGGTGATGCTGGCTGGTAACTCACATGAGCAAACCAGGCTCAGCCTCCTCAAGAGCCCTGCCAGTACATCACCCCACACGCCATTCCACGCTCCCTGCCAGGACTGTCCCCTGCAACCCCAGTTGGAGGTGAGCAGATGCACCCTGCCTGCCTCTCTCCTTTCCTAGAAGGGTTTCTAGAAGTCCCAGAACTGAGTTTCAACTAAAATGATCCAGGGCATGAAGTGAAAGAGTCAACAAATGGGAGTGAAAGGAGTAAATAAGATTTGCCAAGGCAAAGCCAAGGCAGGAAGACCAAGGCAAAGGGCTCTGCAGGACTTGGGATTGGAGGAAAGAGGAGGGAACAAAGGAAAAGCCTCAGATTGGACAATAAAGTGGTAAATGAGGCAACAAAGGGCAAGTAAGAACAACTAGCCCATTGCTGCTAATCCAGCCACAGTTGTCAAAGCAGGATGCTGAGTTACCAGCCCTATTGGGGCTGGAACAGAAACCCCACCTTATGCCATGGAGAAAAAAAGAATGTTCTTCTTCTGGCAAAGCCAAGGGCTCCCATTCAGGGCACGTGGGAGGTTAGAGACCTGGAGTCAGGTGCTGCAGGTACATGTTGGTGGTACAGAGGCTGTCAGCTCCTGGCTGGACCACTCACCTGCACAGAGGGTTGCTCTGGGGGAACGGGGATCTCCTGAAAGTTCAGGGCTTGCAGATACATCTCTGAGCAATGTGCCAGGTTGGGGATACACTCTGCACGTTGGGGTTTCAGTTTTGCTAGAAAAAAAATCCGGGACTTTTTCTGGGTGTTTTCATGAGGGGAGTGTTCACATTGTTTCCTTCTCACCCCTGCAAGACACACAGCACACTCTGAGCTCCCACCCAGCTGGTGGTTTGGGCTGTTTCCACAGCCCCGAGTCACGCTGGAGGCTCTGACCCCGTCGCCAGCAGCGTGGGAAGCTCTATGCCCTCCCTGATGCCATCACTGCCATTGCCATGAGAGCCAGCAACACCTCCCAAATTCCTCCTTGCCAGTCACAGACAACTCAAGGCACTTTCAGAGAGCAAAAAGGTCCATGCAGCTTCTGCCATGTTTTAGAACATCTGTAACAAAGTTGTGCCTCTGGTTTAGCGCCATTCTACTTGGGAAACCTAAAAACACATGAGGTATAATACTGCGGATGGCACACGGCCCCATCAAAGAGACACCTGCAGAGATGCTTCATGAGCAGGGCTGGAGCACCTCTCCTATGAGGACAGGCTGAGAGAGTTGGGGCTGTTCAGTCTGGAGAAGAAAAGGCTCCAGGGAGATCTTATAGTGGCCTCCCAGTACCTGAAGGGGCTACAAGAAAGCTGGGGAGGGACATTTGACAAGAGCAGGTGGTGACAGAACAAGGGGAAATGGCTTTAAACTAGAAGAGGGGAGGTTTAGATGAGATCTGAGGAAGAAATTCTTTCCTGTGAGGGTGGTGAGACACTGGAACAGGTTGCCCAGAGAAGCTGTGGCTGCTCCTCCCTGGAAGTGTTGAAGGCCAGGTTGGATGAGGCTTTGAGCAACCTGGTCTAGTGGAAGGTGTCCCTGCTGATGGCAGGGGGGTTGGAACTGGATGAGCTTCAAGGTCCCTTCCAACGCAGACCATTCTATGATTCATGAAACAAAAAGGAGCCGAATTGTGAGCAGAGTGACTGCTAGCTGGGAGGACTTTTATGGGCTTTGGGTTTGTTTCTCCCCTGCCTTGCACCACAGGTTTTGGGTCCCCAAGCCAGACAGCAGAGCAGTGCTACCTAACATGGTGGAAAGCAGAAATCTGAGCTTGTCCTAGCAGAAAGCAAGAGGCCTGACTCTACGTTTCACACAGCCCAGGCTGTCGGGGCACGTGCTCTTGCAGCGGGCAGGACACGCACATGTACGTGCATATTTATACATGCGAGAGCACAGGCGTCTGAGAAAGGTTTCATTTCCCTGCAGCGGCTCCGAGAGACACACTGAAGGTATTTTGGGGAAGTCCAACATCCCCTTGGCATGCAAACGAGCTGAGCAGCCCAGCAATGCTCAGGGCAGCCAGTCTTTCGCTCTTCAACCGCAGAACATGACCCCCAAACCAGGCTCTGCAGCGCGGCTGGGGTGCACAGGGTCTACTGACCTGGCAAACGCATCTCCCGCCAGCCAGCGAGGTGTGCTGCACCACCAAAGATGTGGGACTCCCCACCCAGCACAGCCTTCTAGCTTCAGGTGGTTCCTCCTTTTATTTTAAGCCCAGAAGTCATTATTATCAGGGTTCTGCTAATTGTAAACCACAAACAAATAAGAGTCTTGCCTGCGTGCTCTGAGATGCTGTTGAGCTGAGGCAGATCTTTCAGGGGTGAAACAGCAGGACACGTCACCCTTCCTAAAGCTGCCTGACCTCTAGGAAGTAGTAACAGTGCTCAACGACATGAGCAGTTGTTTATGTGTCTATGAATAGTGAACACCCCTGTGCTAGCTGGGGCTAGTTCCGTCTCACAGATGTTTCACCTGGTCCCTCACCCTTTGTCTCAGAAAAAGCCCCATCCCAAGTATCTCTACACACTTGTCAGAGCTTTTATTTCTGACCTGGAGGATGGGATAAAAGAGATGTCCTGCAGATTCTACAGGCTGCTGGGTTGGACAAGAAGGGTGAAAAGACCCAGAGGAAATCAGGTTTGGTTTGAGAACAGGGAGAGAGATGCTCCAGTCCCAGCTCTGGCACAAGCCTGTCCTACCCGCAAGCACCTGACAGTGCCGCCTGTCGCTATCTCCAAAGCAGCTTTATTTAGAATAAAAATGACTGATTCAAGGCCTCTGGGGACATGGGTCATCATGCAACCTTGTCCCTCCCTGGGACTGCAGAGCCAGGCTCTCCCTTTGCCCCGCTGCCGCAGCGGGGTCACAGATGCACAGTTCCTGCCTTCATTGTAAAGGTCACTCGAGAAGTCAGGAGCAATACGAGGGGTTCATTGACTCATTAAGCAAACAAGGTGAAGCCAAGCTCATCTCACATCACCCACAGGCAGCCAATACCCAGGTGAGGTGAGAGCAGAGAGGCCAACGGCTACTCACCAACCCCACGGCTATTCAGGTTTGGACAAATAACCCCTCTGAGGCACATGGCTGTAAATTGCTTAAACAAATGCAAAGTTCAGACAACTGTAAAGAACTTGTCTCACTTGCCAAAAAAAATTACAAAAGTCCAGTGTTTTCCCAAAAACAAGTCTGCACAGTTGACTTGTGAGAAAGACAGGATGATGCCAGAAGCTGGAGAGTGGGGCAGATGAGGAAAGACTCTGGTTCCTGCCCAGACAAGACTTTTTTTAACAGGGCTTGTTTTGCTATTATTGCTCCTAGGAGAAGATGTGAGGTTACCATGAGCACTGCACTTGTTTGTAGGGAGAGGGACAGCAGAGATCCCCTGGGCATGGTGGATGAGGCAATGATCCGTCACAGCTTCCCCAAGCAGGCTCAGGGGCACCTCATTTCATCACTCACTCGGTCAGGAGGTGACTCACCTCAGCACAGGGGTTTTTGAAATATCTTGTCCTCAAATCAGTAGCAACTTCCCATGTGATGATCCCAGACAGCTTGAAGGAAAGAGAGTAACCTGGCCAGCATCTCCCACCAAAACAACTCCCATGTGCCCTTGTCCCACCATGAGCATTGCCTACTGCAGCCGTGAATGTTGCCATTGCAATGTTTGAATAAAAGACAAACTGCTGCTCCCTTTTCTCCCCTTGAATGTTGGGCAAGAGGTAGGTTTCACTCTGAAGCATCTGGTAGTTGTTGCTGTTTTAAAAGCATCTTAAAACCATCACCTGAGACCAGTGCCTAGGAGCTGTACACAGCCTAGTGAATGAACACCTCGGTAGCGGAGGGGACACAGCCATCAACAACAACACAACTCCTTGTCTCCAAAGGCTCCAACTGGTAGAAAGATCTTTTGAGCTGCTGGAATACCCTGTGATTTACCCAAGTGTTGTGTAATTCATGGCATGGACACATAGCCATGCCTTCCCCATACAATCTGTCCAGAGATGACAGACAGTGAGCACAGACTAAAGCACTGGTGCAATGACTTTCACCCCAAAATCCCATCTGGGACATCACACACATCCTTTGCCATTGAAACAACTCTGAAGAGAAGGCCAAAAGAAGGAAGAAGCTTCCAAAGGACAGAAAGCTACTGGGAGTTTGCACAACCATGTGAAGCATCTGAACCAGGTTGTTAGAGCAGATGAACTGCTGGCTTCCCAAGTTGAACTGCACAGAAATATGCATCCAGGTATGCAGCTTCTCACAAACCCCTCGCTTGGGAGCACTGCCAAAGCCTCTTCAAACACTCCTCCAGCCACGCTGCGTTCCTGCAGATGGTTTGGCACATGAAGAAACCTCCCATCCATCCCCAAAGGCTGTTTTCTCAACAATTATTTCCAGCCTCTCTTACAGCCAGAAAATTGTTACTCTTCACATCTGTCTGAATGGTTTCTTGGTGAGCCACAAAGCATCTCCCCACACCTTCCTTCCCTCCCCATGGCTGCCCAGATAAACCCTTTTACTCCCCGTGGACCAGGCATGAAGCTGCATGCCAGCTGCCTCATGGCAATGGGATCTAAAACCTTCTACCCTGCTTCTTCATTTTACCACCAAGTCCCATCATCTGCTTGTGTTTTGGTTTCTCTTGCAGGGATAACAACCTCCAGGCATATTTAGGAGGCAAAACACGCTGCGTGAGGAGTCTTAACACAACAGCTTAGATCCCACATTTTATACAAAGAAGCATTTAAAGCAGGAACATAAATTTTAGGGTTTAACCCATAGGGAATAAACAGAAGAAGCAACATTTTTGGCCTAAAACCTTCCTTCCCCCCCTTGCTGCAGCATGACCTACCTGCCATCCATGCTCTCAGATGCTGAAATGCCTTTTCTGGGGTCCCCAGTACAACAGCATGCTGAGCAGACTGGAAACTTGCTCACAGCACTAAAACAACCTCCAACTCTTCCCCCATACCTGGAAGAAGGCCTTCAGGTCCCTATATAACCTGACTCCATCAGTGGCAGCTGCTGGGGATTAAGTCCCAGCTGCTGGGGGTCAGCAGTAATTCCCAGTGAACCTCAGAAAGGTGCTGGCAGGGAATGCCCTGAAAGGGGCGGGGGAGCACCTTGGCCCGGGGGGATCACAGAATTGCCCAGATTGGAAAAGACCTTTAAGATCATCAGTCCAGTCATTAACCCAACACTGACAAGTCCCTGACTAACCCATGTCCCTCAGCACTATGTCTACAGGACTCTTCAATCCCTCCAGGGATGGGGACTCCACCACTGCCCTGGGCAACCCCTTCCAATGCCTCAGAACCCTTTCAGGAAAGAAATTCTTCCTCAGATCCAATCTCAACTGCCCTTGGTGCAACTTGAGGCCATTTCCTCTTGTCCTGTCACTTGTTCCTTGGCTGAAGAGACCAACCCCCACCTCTCTACACCCTCCTTTCAGAGAGTTGTAGAGAGTGAGAAAGTCTCCCCTCAGCCTCCTTTTCTCCAGTCTCAACAACCCCAGTTCTCTCAGCTGCTCCTCATCACACTTGTGCTCCAGACCCTTCCCCAGCTCCGTTGCCCTTCTCTGGACACGCTCCAGCACCCCCATGTCCTTCTTGTAGTAAGGATGGGATGGGATGAGGGTTTCTCCATGCCCATACCCTGTGCAGCACCTGGAGCAAAGCCCAGCAGAGCTGAGGTGAGCCTGTGTTACCTGATCAGTAAATCATGGATATATGATGGCAAATCACAACCTGCACCATGCAGAGAGAACAGCACACTGGGCAGGGCAGCCAGAGCAGCCTCACCCCCTCTGTGGTGGCCCTGCTAAGGGGTTTGTGCCCTCTGGCTCTGAGGAGGGGCTTGAATGCTCTGTCATGCCAGGGATGGGTGTGTGGGGGTCTTCTAATGGGGCAAGGTTCCCCTAAAAAGAGAAGGGAGAGGGGAAGCGGAGTGGGGCTGGCAGAGGGGAATCACAGAATGGTTGGGGTTGGAAGGGACCTCAGGAGATCATCTAGTCCAGCCCCCCTGCCC